>NC_082678.1:51803155-52106185 GCF_025265405.1 Mesoplodon densirostris | reverse complement strand
AAAGTAGCACGCACACGGTACCAGCGTATGCAGCCTATGCGTTGGAGAGGTGTGACTGTGAAACGAAGGACTGTAGTGTACTAAACCCACAGGGGCAGCGGGGCCAAGTACAGATCTTATGAAAGAAGAGAGATCACTGCCTATGACTTCCAGATGTTATATGATAAATCAGAGTATATTTAAGAGTCGGTCACATTAGCCTGTAGGGTATCAAGTCTAAATTAGGAAAGATAAATACTTATCAAGTACCTACCTACTTTATGCCAGACAGTAAATGATACCTAATTGTCTTTCTTTCTTTTATTATAAAACTACTGGTAAAGAGGAAACATTCTGAAATGGATCCCAAATATTTCACCATAATTTTGTTTTGTGGACATCTGAACGATACTTTTTTCTCAGAGGCAGAAGCAACTACAACAGAGAAGCAACCACAGTCTACTTTATTTAGATCATCAAGGTCATATGTCTCAGCTAATTCTCAAAGCACAACAGAGAATCCTTCAGGTCAACCAACACAATTCAACAACCTTTCTTCTGGACAACCAATAACAACTGCCGAAGTTGCCGCTGGACAACCAACACCAACTGTCTATGTGTCTTCTGGGAAACCAGCAGCACATACTTCTACTGGACAACCACTTGCCTATAATGTCACCAGAAAACCAATACCAATGGCCAACACCTCCTCCCAAGGAACAGCACTACCTGTGTCCACCTCTGCCAGACAACGATCAACATCTGCCCATTCTTCTACCAGACAACCACCACCATCTGTCTATACTCCCACTCAACAACCATCATCTATCCACACCTCCTCTAGAAAATCAGTACCATCAACTGCTCATAATCTATCCATACAACCAACACCAACTGTCAGAAGTTCACCTAGGGGTACACCAGGATTTAACCTAGAAACTACCACTAAAAACAAGAGCCCACAGAAAACCAATTCTAATTCAACAGCGACCATATTAATTGGTTTAGTTCTGACTTCTATGGTGGTAGCTATAATCATGATTGTATTGTGGAAATGCTTGCGAAAACCAGTGTCACATGATCAAAATTGGGCAGGTAGGTCTCCATTTGCTGATGGTGAAACCCCTGACGTATGTCTGGATAACATTAGAGAAAATGAAGTGTTCCCAAAACGTACATCAATTGTTTCACTTATGGCCTGGAAACCAAGCAAAAGCACACTTTTAGCAGATGACTTAGAAATTAAGTTGTTTGAATCAAATGAAAACATTGAAGATTCTAATACTCCCAAAACAGAGAAAATAAAAGATCAAGCAAATGGCACATCAGAAGATAGTGCTGATGGATCAACAATTGGCACTGCTGTTTCCTCTTCAGATGATGCAGATCTGCCTCCACCACCTCCTCCCCCTCTTGATTTGGAAGGACAGGAGAGTAACCAATCTGACAGACCCACAGTGACAACTGTATCTCCTCTTCCAAATGATTCCACCAATCTCCCACCATCTCTGGACTGCCTCAATCAAGTCTGTGAAGATCATGATTCTGAGTTCAAACAGTCATTTCCACCTCCCCCTGACTCACTTAACTTGACCCTGCCTCCAGGAGATTTTATGAAAAACCAGGAGATCCAGTGTCAGCAGTTCCCTAGTCCTCCTGACTCTGATCAAAATCTCAATGAGTCCCTGCCACCCCCACCTGCAGAACTGTTATAACTACTACTTGCTTTTTAGCTGATTTTCTATTCTTCTCAAAGGACTCCCAATCTTTTGTTTTTCTTCATGTGATGAAATACATTAAATGGCAATTGGTAGCCAATTTTGATTTTTATTCAGGAACTACCTGAAATCTGCTCAAAGCCTATGTGCATAAGTGGAACTTAAAAAAAAAAAAATTATATAACAGTGGTCTATTTACTGGCTATAGGCCCTAACTTTAATGTACAGTACATTTTACATATGTGGATGGTATGTGTATCAATAACTTAGCCATTTTGGAAACAAGCAATCTACATATGCTTATTATTATCCAATAGATATTTTTTTTCCTGAAAAGCTGTGTATAAAGTTACCTTGAATAAATAAAATTTTATTTTTCCATTTCAAAGTTTGAGGGAGTGTGTGTATGAGAGAATTTAAATATATACTCCAAGTTTTAAACAAAACTGTTAAGTTTTAAATTAATACCTTGGGTATTAAATAAATATTCCAAGTTGGTGGGGATGAGATTAAAATGCATGTCTATTTGAGAATAAATTTCCTTTTAGCTCTCATTGGAAACTGTCAGACAAACATATTAAAGCATCAAATTGGGGGGCTGGGTTGGGGACATTTACTCTGAAAAAAATACGAGCACACACCATAAAATGTAGACATTTTCCTATCTTGTTGGGGGAACACAAATTTTAGAACTAGCCACTTTAAAAAGCTTCTTCTTCTTTTTTTTTGGCTGTGCTGCACAGCTTGTGGGATCTTAGTTCCGTGACCAGGGATTGAACCCGGGCCCTTGGCAGTGAAAGTGTGGAGTCCTAACCACTGGACTGCCAGGGAATTCCCAAAGTTTCTTTATATGCCTCAAGCACCCCCCAAAAATGAAATCTTATAAAAGAAAAAAAAAAAAACCACCAAACCACTATGGCTTCATTCCAAATTCGGATGACTTTTTTCAGAAAAAAAGGACTGTATCAAAATACAGATGGTTCTCAACTTTAAGAAACTCTTAACTACCTTTCTTACACAGAATTTCATCTTTTATTCATTACCTGACAAGTGATAAATCTGAGTTATCAGAGTAGGGGCGGGCCCAAACTTTGTCAAAGTTAAGACGGAGAGAGTCCACTGGCTGATCCTTGTGGAGATGCCAGCGCATGCCTGCAGAAGTGCTCCTCTGCCCAAAAGTGCACATTCTCCCGCCTTACCCCACCCGAACTCAGGGGACAGTCACTTAGAATGAAAGACGGAGACCATAGTGGTAACCTACCCTTGGAGAACCTCTCATAGCTCTGGGATTTTTCAGAATAAAATATAGTATTTACTGGCAGCACTGGTGTTCAAGAAACCAATAAAGCTCCATCTTAATAAAAACTAGCAGACTTTTGGACATTGAAATTTTATATACAGTGTTTCTCTTTAAATCTTTTAAGGAGTTCCTTACTGACTCTTAAAAAACTTTTTATCTGCAGACACACTTCCTTTGCACTTCTTATTTTTCTTGAATAAGCATGATGTTTATTGTCATATTGCATTGGTTTTCCTCTGTCTTCCACATTAAAAAGTTCTTTCAAGTATTTTTCAAACTTACCATTTTTGAGGTAAATTTATTTAGCAACAATTAGGAGGTTAAGAATTTCCTCTTATTCGTTTGAATTTTAAGTATTCTAGTTAGGGTAAATAAGGTGTAAAGTTTTTATATTTGGTCAAGACTTTGACATGCCTTAAATCACCATAACCTTTCTTGTTTTACATATAGGATTGTTACCTAACGGGTTCTTTCCATACTTTTGCTCTTCTTTTTCATCACTTTCTTTCCTGACCTCTTGAAGGAGAAGTATTGGGAAATACCAACCCTCATAGACAAATCAAAGAGCTGATGACCTGGTCATAGTTGTGTCTGATTTCTTCAAACACTACAGAGGCAGCTTTTCTCCTTCTGTTCTTTGTACAACAGAAGAACAGACTCCTGTCAGCAGCTGCTTTTTGTTTTTTAAGAAATTCTCTGCCAGGGGGAAAGTAATTCCTATTTACTGAATGCAATTTTTCCCCACTGAGGTCAGTGGAAGCTGAGCAGCCAAACAGTGGCAATCCTTGCCTAATCAGCAGAAAGAAATGCAAGCTAAAGAAACACAGGAGAAAAGAAAATGCTGGAACAAAGAAAAACCTACAGAAAAGACTAAAGAAGCAGGATTCAGAAGAGAAAGTTTATTTCCTGACTATGGCAAAAGGACAAGGCACAGGGGAATAAAAGGTAGACTGAACTACATACTACACACCAGTGGTGCTCTTACCAGATCCCATTAACCAGATTCAGAACAACCCTCAATACCATCTAGTTCAGCTCCTTTTATTTGTTAAATGCTGAGAAAACAGGCCCAGAGAGAGTAAGTGACTTGCTTAGAAGTGGTAGTGAAAGCTGAGTTTGTTCCCTGACTCCTGGTTCAGCATTCTTTTCACTAACATAGGACCAAAGAGCACCTACCTCACACATTGCAACATACATTTATCACACATGTATTCCATTTGGTGTTGGTGGTGGGCAACACAATGAATTAGATGAGAGTGACTCTAATTGTTGTTATTACCTAGTTCTGAACAAAAAGTAAAGTAGCAAAATATATGGGCACCTATAAGTAAAACACTGCGATATTAGTACATGATTAGATAGATCAATGGTACAGAATGGAAAGTCCAGAAACAGACTCAAATCTCAAATCAGTATTGGGACAACTGGATAGGTAATTGGAAGAAGATGAAACTGGATCCATACTTCATACTACATTAGAATAAACACCAAATAAATCAGAGATATAAATATAAAACATGAAATTATATAAAATTATATAAAAAAATAGAAGAAATATGAGTGAATTCCTTTATAATCTGAAAGTGAGACAAACCTTCCTAGTTAAGACTCAAAATCCAGAAGCATTAATTAAAAAAAAAAAGGAAGTCCAATTACATAAAACTTTTAAATGTAAAACAAACACCATTAGAAAAGAAAAAACATACCTTTGACAAAAGACAAAGGACAAACCGGGGAAAAAATGTGCAACTTAAGTTAAGACAAAGGGCTCATATCCCTGAAGTTTAAAAAACCTAAATACAGATTCGGGGGGGGATACCCACAACACACTAGAAAAAACATGCAAAACATATAAAAGACAGTCACAGAAGAAAAATTTAAATGATCTTTAAAAACATATATAAAGTATACAACTTTTCTTATAATAAGAAAGATGTATTTAAAATTAAACTGAGATACTATTACCCATCAGATGGAAATAAATCCAAAAGTTCAGCAACAAAGTCTATGGTGAGGCTCTACAGAACTAGACACCCTG
Organism: Mesoplodon densirostris; assembly: GCF_025265405.1. Taxonomy (NCBI): domain Eukaryota; kingdom Metazoa; phylum Chordata; class Mammalia; order Artiodactyla; family Ziphiidae; genus Mesoplodon; species Mesoplodon densirostris. Next base: position 52,101,150 of record NC_082678.1, on the reverse strand, counting down.
ATATACTGCTGGTGGAACTGCGAAATGGTATAGTCAATATTTGGTAATATCCAGAAAAATTCCAAATGCACTTACCGTTTTACTCAGCAATCCTACTTACAGAAATTTTTTTCAAAGACTCATTGGACAAAATATAAAATTACTTAGGTGCAAGGGTATTCACTGTGGCATTATCTGTAACAACAAAAGTCTGGAAACAATCCAGATGCTCATCAACAGGGCACTGGTTAATAAACCATGGTACACTCCCAAATGGAGTACTATGCATCATGAAATAAATGTGAAAGATCCCTATATGCTGACATGGAGTGATCCTCAAGATATATTATTAAGTAAAAAAGAAGATGTGTAGCAGTCTACTTAGTATGCAACCTTTTATATGAGGAGGGGCGGGGATAAGAACATATGATACATACATACAGATTTTTGCTCTTTTTCAAAAAGAAATACTGTTAAGATACAACCAAAAGCTAATAAAAATAGTCACCAATAAGAGGAGGAAGGGGATAGGGCGGAGGGGATTGAGAAGCAAGATTTCCCTGAATATACCTTGTTATACAGTTTTGACTAAAGCAGTCCCTAAAAACTGATAAGTAACTGAAATAAATGAAGCTAAATTTATGTAAAGTTGGTGATATAAAAAATATAGAGAAAATTATTTCAAGGTGCATTAGGACACAGAATTGATTATACATCCTTAATGAAATGTATTCTAAGAACAAATAAGGCTGCCAAGAGTCTTAAACTTTACTCAGTAGTCTGTAATCTAAGTATCTGTAGCAATACTGGTATTATTTTGAAACTATTGTAGGATGACACAAATAAGCAATTATGTTAATGCTGTTAGAAACCATTTATAGGAAATATGGGGGATAGAGGAACAAATTAAATCTTCACAAGGAAGAAAACAGATAAATCCAGATGAGGGACATTCTAGGGAACAAGTGACTGAGTTTTGGCAACAAGCCCGTGACACGGGGGAAAAAGGGTGGTGAGGTAGGAGAAAGGATTGATTCACTTGAATTTTGACCTGATAATTTCTATCTTGTCAGTTCTCCCATGCTTTTAAAATACTTTATTCAGTACTCTTAGCTGTTTTCAGCAGTAAATTCAGTCTGAATAGCCAACTATATTACCAAAAATAGAGAATATAATACTTTTACTCTCAAATAAGCACAACAAATGTTATCAACTTAAGTAACAAAGATAAACTGATTGGGTTTCCAAACTGTTGATTTAACATGGGATAGTTGTGCCCTGGCAGGTAATTTGTTATACCTTTCACAATGTTGGGATAATGCATCCTAGAACGGTGTGCTTCACAAAAGAATATGCAAGTTAGTTTACTGCTTAGCCTAGAATATTTGACTTATCTAAAATGTAATGTGTCTGAATAACATCTAACATAAGTTGTAACAAACACTTAAGCCTACAAAAAATTATTCTTTTTTTGGAGTAATGTAATATACTATTATTTTATTTCATGAAAACTTCTAAAATCATAAGGACGATTCAAGTACGATTACGATTACGATTCAAGTACACTAAAATATACTCCCCCCTTTTTCTCCCATCCAAGTACTAACCAGGCCTGACCCCACTTAGCTTCTGAGATTAGACGAGTATCTGGCACATTCAGGGCGGTATGGCTGTAGGCAATACTTCCACCCTCTTTTTCTTTTTGAGAATTTTACAATAGTCTTTGAATAACAGAAGCAATTTGGTATGTCCCCAAACTTGATATAAGAAACGTTGCCACTACTATTATATTGGAATTTTCTATTATATGCTGCAAAATCTGATCTCGATACAGCCTAAACCCAAATTCATATGATCCATAGAGAAATAACATGTTCTTTCTTTCAAACAAAAACACCAATAAGTATAATGGAACTGGAGAACTCTACTTCCACATGGATGTAATGAGACTTCCTAAAATTAAAAGGAGAGATTTAAGTGTTTGGTAAACTGACCCTCAGTCACATCCCTTGAAGTTTAACATACACAGAAGCTGAAATAGAAGAAACCTAAATGTCAAAACAATCATTCCTTATTTCCACAACAATATTGCTGAATATTGTATTTTTAACACATTATTTTTAAGCACAAGATTGACTACTGGTTTCTGAAATCCATAGAAAGAATCTTATTAAGAGCCCAAGGCTGAACCCTCAAAGTAAAGTGGGAATAAAGTACCTAATCGATAGTAAATTTCTAACACTTCAGATTTTTTAAATGTAGGTACTTTTCGAGAAACATTCATCTCATACAAAAGATGACTCCTAGAGTATAGTTTCTTTTCTAAGAAAATAAACTTCAATTTTTAATACAGTAAATTCTATTTAGAGTAAAATTTGGGGTAAAACAATGGCAAATGTAATTTAGAGAAAAACAAAGAATTAAGTAAATAGGCATAAAGAGATTTTCCTTACATGTAACATGCTAATAATTGCTGGTTTTTAAATGGTAACAATTTGGTAAAGAAAATGTCATGACTTTGTTTTCTTTTCTAAGGTAAACTGGCTATTCTAGAAATTAGATTCAAGTTTTAACAGATTATTTACACAATCAATCCACTAAAGAGTGGAGCAGAAGCTGTCATAAATCTGGTCTTATTTTCTAAAGCCCCTAATGAAAGTTTTCCCTTTTACCTTATTTCATGTAATTTAAAAACAATGTAAATTGTTTTCTCAGTAAGATAAAATGTGAAACATTCTGAAGAAATCAACTAAAATTTATGTTATTATTATTATTATTTTTTTTGCGGTACGCGGGCCTCTCACTGTTGTGGCCTCTCCCATTGCGGAGCACAGGCTCCAGACACGCAGGCTCAGCGGCCGTGGCTCACGGGCCCAGCCGCTCCGCGGCATGTGGGATCTTCCCAGACCGGGGCACGAACCCATGTCCCCTGCATTGGTAGGCGGACTCTCAACCACTGAGCCACCAGGGAAGCCCCTATGCTATTATTTTTAAAACATAAAATCAAATAAATGGTCATTCATATAGTACCAAAGATGTCTCTGGAGACAACAATATTCATATCCACTGACCAAAGTAATTTCATGAAGAAAAAAATCCTTAACCCAAAAGACATCAAATAAAATACATTTACTTTACTACATGAACTGATAATTAAAAGAATTAGATGCTCATTAAAAAATGTAGCCTCGGGCTTCCCTGGTGGCGCAGTGGTTGAGAGTCCGCCTGCCGATGCAGGGGACACGGGTTCGTGCCCCGGTCCGGGAAGATCCCACATGCCACGGAGCGGCTGGGCCCGTGAGCCATGGCCGCTGAGCCTGCGCGTCCGGAGCCTGTGCTCCGCAACGGGAGAGGCCACAACAGTGAGAGGCCCGCGTACCGCAAAAAAAAAAAAAAAAAAAAAAAAAATGTAGCCTCATTTGTGCACAGCCTGGGTCAAACAATCCTTTGTATCAGAAAGATAAAAACAAAATCATCATATTTAAATACTTTTGTACTTCTCCAAAAGATGAACAGTTAGGTGGTTGATAAATTTGAAAACCTGATTGTATATAATCATCACCATATTTGGCGGGGTGGGGTACATAAAAAAATCAAACAGATTGTAATATGTTATTTTAAAAAGTGATAAGACAATTGTACCATTCTAGAAAAAATAAAAAGGCAGAGTTAAAAATAGTTAAACTAATATCTTAGAAAACCATCCACAAGGAAGGTCAAATTCATTTTCAACATTTTTCAATGTATAAAATGAATGAAGAGTAGGCGCATTAAAAAGAACCACAGATTCTTCACGAGGTGAATGTTAAAATGTGGAGCCTAAGCTCAAATACACAGAAATGAGTAAAGGCCAGGTCTAATGTGCACGAGGTTTTCCATCCTACAGCAAATCTGAGATATATGGGTACACTCAACACTAAATTAAAAAAAAATTTCTTTTGGTCCATTCAGTTGCGTGTGCACCTCTTGCAATAACTTTGAGTCAGCACCAATGACAGCTCTGCAGTCCTCCTATGTGGGGCTGATCAGGTGGTTGCAGAGCTTCAGCTCACAGCAACACAATGCAGCTGAGCCGGCAAGCACAGCCCACAGCCAGAAGCGGTTCCTACTTTCCAGAACAAGGCGACCTTTAAGCTTAAGTTTCCCGGAGAAAATGAGATGCTGATGTAGAAGACAACACTATGGTAAGCTGTTATTTAAATCAGTAAAAAATCGACTTTGGAATTTTTTTCTTTTTCCTTTTCTTAAGAGAAAGTCAATGTTAGGATCGAATATATATTCAATAACAAGTGCATGCACCAGAAATTTGCTGCAGTGTCAGTTGAGGGATTTCTTTCTAATATTCATTCACTTTGTAAATATACACATTGTTTTCCTTTAGAATCGGCACTGAAATATACAGAAAAGAAATCACTTTATAAAATGTGAGATTTAAAGGTATGGTGTTGGTCAGATTTTTCAAGTGCCTTAAAATGTTCTGCAAGGATATATTTATCCTGAAAAGACAAAGATGCATTTCAAAGTATTGTTTTAATATCTAAATAAAATCTCATCCTACATACACGTTGACTGTTTTATTACTGCAGAGATCTGAAAAAAACAAAATACCAAAAAAAAAACAACCAAAACAGACACGACAGCCATTTTTTCCCATCTGAGTAAGGAAGAATATTATCAAAAATAGTAATAGCTTAAGATTCCGACTCTTTATTTGCCGAGAATGCCATTTTATAATATCAACATTCTGGGAAGATAAATAAGAAAGACTATGGTAAAAGAAGGGAGAAAACAAATGAGAAAATGCAGAAGACAGTAGGGGGAGAGAGTCTCTCTCTATCACATAGCCCCAATTGAAGGATTAAGCATTTGGACTATAAATGAAGGGGAGCTTTGTTAGTTTAATCACTGGAACAGTCATAAAAGAACTCAACAACAACGAGGTTTATTGAAAATTTTGCCTAATGCTAACTGACCCATGCAGATGCCTAATTGTATTTGCATATTAAAAGAAGGGTGTATCTGTTTGTTTCCAGGCTTTGATGGAATATCAGATATTGAAAATGTCTCCCAGCCTGTTCATCCTTCTGTTTCTCACACCTGGTATTTTATGCATTTGCCCTCTCCAATGTATATGCACCGAGAGGCACAGGCATGTGGACTGTTCAGGCAGAAACTTGACTACATTACCATCTGGACTGCAAGAGAATATTATCCATTTAAATCTGTCTTATAACCACTTTACTGATCTGCATAACCAGTTAACCCAGTACACCAATCTGAGGACCCTGGACATTTCAAACAACAGGCTTGAAAGCTTGCCTGCTCAGTTACCTCGGTCCCTCTGGAACATGTCTGCTGCTAACAACAACATTAAACTGCTTGAAAAATCTGATACTGCTTATCAGTGGAACCTTAAATATCTGGATGTTTCTAAGAATATGCTGGAAAAGGTTGTCCTCATTAAAAATACACTAAGAAGTCTTGAGGTTCTCAACCTCAGTAGTAACAAACTCTGGACAGTTCCAACCAACATGCCCTCCAAACTACATATCGTGGACCTGTCTAACAATTCCTTGACACAAATCCTTCCAGGAACATTAATAAACCTGACAAATCTCACACATCTTTACCTGCACAACAATAAGTTCACATTCATTCCAGATCAAGCTTTTGACCAACTCTTTCAGTTGCAAGAGATAACCCTTTACAATAACAGGTGGTCATGTGACCATAAACAAAACATTACTTACTTACTTAAGTGGATGATGGAAACAAAAGCCCATGTTATAGGGACTCCCTGTTCTAGCCAAATATCACCTTTGAAGGAACATAACATATACCCCACACCTTCTGGATTTACCTCAAGCTTGTTCACTGTAAGTGGGATGCAGACAGTGGACACCATTAACTCTCTGAGTATGGTAACTCAATCCAAAGTGACCAAAATACCCAAACAATATCGAACAAAGGAAACAACGTTTGGTGCCACTCTAAGCAAAGACACCACCTTTACTAGCACTGACAAGGCTTTTGTGCCCTATCCAGAAGATACATCCACAGAAACGATCAATTCACATGAAGCAGCAGCTGCAACTCTAACTATTCACCTCCAAGATGGAATGGTTACAAACACAAGCCTCACTAGCTCAACAAAATCATCCCCAACACCCATGACCCTAAGTATTACTAGTGGCATGCCAAATAATTTCTCTGAAATGCCTCAACAAAGCACAACCCTTAACTTACGGAGGGAAGAGACAACCACAAATGTAAAGACTCGCTTACCTTCTTCTGTGGCAAGTGCCTGGAAAGTAAATGCTTCGTTTCTCTTAATGCTCAATGCTGTGGTCATGCTGGCTGGCTAAGGGTCTGCATTTTCTGAAATTAATGAAAGAACTCCTCCCTGATGTATAGTTGGGAAAATATGCCCCTATCTAACCAGTGACTCAAGCTATATTAAGTATTCAAGAAAGCCAGTCTTACATTTCTGACTCTGATGTAAATGAAGCAACTCGTCTTAAATAAAGAAGTGCACAATGTCTTGGTACTTGCTGCTATTTTACTGTCTTAATGAAGTAAAACTAATGAGTTTCTTTTTTTTTAAATGAAATGTTTTCTTTTTAAGGCTTCAATTTACTGCACAAAATATAAAGCATCTCAACTTTAATATGTATTTTATGTATGTTTACACTGTCAAACATCTGGGAAAAAATAAAAGGTCTATGCTCATAACTGTGTCATTTGGCTTTCTAGTCATACCAACTTAATCTACTTGGTAGAATCAAAATGACTTAACCTTTTTTTGTTCTAGGGTACCTTGGTAAAGTCTTTATGGCTAATGTAATATTGGAGGTATCCAACAGTTCTGTCACCACGTAGAGTAAAACTGTGGTTGCCTCCCCATGAATGGTTATGTCACATCATTATTTTGCACACAAGCCATGATTGTTTTAAATCTAAATGATGTCCTGCTTCTGAGGAACTCTTGGCTACTTTACAGATTATATAATGGACAAAAGCTCTTCAAAAAGCTAGAAGACACTAGGCTTTGCATTTTAATAAGTAAAGTTTAATGGCGTTGTTTTTTGTATTTAAGGAAAGTATTAAAAATGTAATAAAAATTTCAAGCTTAAAGGCATGTTAAAATATTTAAAAAATTAAAAGCCTTCTATGTGCAGGAGAGGGAAATTTATCTTTTGCACATCAGAAGTTAGAATCTGACTTACCTAAGTTAAAAATAAGATTAGTTTCAGGATAAAATCATGGGGGTCTAACAAACATGGGCAGTACTAAGGAAGGGAAGGAAAAGGAAAGGAGAAAGGGAAAGAAGGCTGGGATTCATTTGGTGCTACGACCAGGTGATGAACCCAATAAAAGAGACAATAGGAATACAGCTGGGCATGGGACAGATCTTGACACTCCAAACTGCACTGGGACTTCAACTAGAAGAAAACTGAGAATTTTCTACAAATATACAAGTAAGCCATCTTTTGAATCAGAGAAAAACATAAGTAATAGCCAAGAGTCAGAAAAAGAGGCCCAGAAACACAGCTAGATTAAAATGCAAGACAGCATAACTGAAATGGGTGAGCCACAAATGAGGAATTTAATTTGTGAGACATAAGGAAGAATCTATTTCAAGCATTCTTAGAGTTGGTAAAAGACTACAGATAGGAATTTTTGGGCTCCTTCCTAAGGAATTTTAAAACTAAGATTTCTTTCCACATTTGGAAGCATTTCTATTCAGAGACAGAGAAAAGTAACAACCTTCTAATGTGCTCTTTCTTTTTTCTTTCTTTTTAAGGGGCAGGCTTATGGAAAAATTACTTTTAAGCTTCAATGAAGCAGTTCCTCTCCTATACTGACTTAGTACAGTGACTCTTGAACATTTTTCTGCCCTGGCAAACCTAACTGGCTCACTATTGTCAGGAGGGAATCTCACCATGAAAAAAAGAAATGATATGAAATAGTCCCTAAATGATTTGAAAATGGGCAAGCTGTTTCTCCTCCTCCCTCCCAATCAACAATCTAGTATCTTCACCATCAATGGTAGAGGCTAACTGCTTAGATATTTCCTAATCTACCGCATACTTGCATCTTGTTTTAAAAAACCACACACAGAATTGCACAGAAAGTAGGTTTCTTAAAGGTAACTGTCTTTCACTCTGAGGGTGCCAAAAATTCAATGCTGTCTTAGAAATCCTATGAGGAAAAGTGACCAAAAAGTGAAATTATGTATTAATAGCATTAGCAGCACCTATAAATTATGCTAATCTTACTGATGTGTCTGCAAAGTGCAGAGAAAAAAAAGCAGTAAATTTACAAGTACAACATATGTCAACCACACAGACTCTTAAGTCCTCAGAAAGAAGTATTACCTAGCCTTATAGTAATTACATACTTCCTTCTAAGGAAATTGTGTTCTTACCATTACTGATGGATGAGGGAGCAGTATTTGCCACTCAAACAAGAACTACCGTATTACTGGGCTCCATAAACATTTCAAAATGCATTATCTTCAGTGTCTATCTCTCAAGCTCATAAGTTATATATCCATCCATCCATACCTAAGGTTTGATTTCATTTTACAAGTAACTTTTGTTTCTCCCCAGTCAAGAGAATTCAAATAAGAGCACAAACACAAAAGCAAATGCAATAAGGGATAAAATAGCGGTGAAGGGTATTGTGCTCTGGTGTCAAATGTTCTAGGCCTAAATCCTGTCTCTGCTGCTTCTCAACTGTACAACCCTGGGCAAGTTACCAATGCCCTAAGTCATATGGGCTGGCAGAACTTATTCACAGTGGGTATTTTTCCCTGAGGAATAAATGGCATAATTCATATACAGTCTTATCACAGTGTCTTGGCTCCCCACCTTCTACACACAGTAATTTTGCTGTCAGTATTATTATATGTGTGTGTCCAAACCCAGTGCTCTGAGAAATTCTCATATATGTAAACACCCAAGCGCCACACTCTAAGAGCAAGAAAATGAAATAGTGTATTTTTTGCTTCACTCCCTGATCCTTCACCCTCCAGGATTCAGGTTCAGATGTTAGTGAGATGGAGACCCAGAAGAAAGTCAGAGGAACATTCTCTTATCACAGCAGAATGAGAAAATGTCTTCTATGCCTAACTTAAAAGATGACAAATATATGCTATTCAATAATCTTCCATAACAACGTTCTGAAGCAACAGCAAATTCCTTTACACCAAAAATGTCACACGAAAGTCAGATTAAACCTTTATAAGATTATTCCTTATGAAATACATTGTAAGAACTAGATAAGGAATGATACCATGTACTGTAAATGTCATGCTTAAAAGTGAATCATTATATTTCTATTAAAATCAGAATCAAAACAACAATGCCCATTACCATCAATCTTTTTTTTTTTTTTTTTCCCCGTACGCGGGCCTCTCACTGCTGCGGCCTCTCCCGTTGCGGAGCACAGGCTCCGGACGCGCAGGCTCAGCGGCCATGGCTCACGGGCCCAGCCGCTCCGTGGCATGTGGGATCTTCCCGGACCGGGGCACGAACCCATGTCCCCTGCATCGGCAGGCGGACTCTCCACCACTGCGCCACGAGGGAAGCCCTATATCTGTTGTTTTTTATTTTGGAATAACGTTTAAAAGATTGATGGTAGGACCTCCCTGGTGGCGCAGTGGTGGAGAGTCCGCCTGCCGATGCAGGGGACACGGGTTCGTGCCCCGGTCCGGGAAGATCCCACATGCCACGGAGCGGCTGGGCCCGTGAGCCATGGCCGCTGAGCCTGCGCGTCCGGAGCCTGTGCTCCGCAACGGGAGAGGCCGCAGCAGTGAGAGGCCTGCGTACCACAAAAAACCAAAAAACTCCCCCAAAAAACAAAATACACAACAGATATAAATAAAATTATAGGAAAACCCCAAAATGGTTATTATTAACAGGTGAAATAATTATCTATCCAAAGGATTCCTCAGGAATGCCTTCAGAAGAACAACTTTAAATAAATAACAAAATAAATATGCAAACATTAATGGTTTTCTCACATGCTGGCAACAAATAATTAGAAAATTACAGGAAAAGAATACTATTCATGTCAGCAACAACAAACCAAAATATATAATGCCAAGAAATAACATTCACATGAAATGTGCAGGACCAAATGGGGAAAAGTTAAAAACCGTTAATGAGAAGTATAAACCAAGACTTGAGGGAGACGATAAACAAAGGTCTCCCCATTCATTTATTCTTTCACTCAGTAAGTATTTTTTCAGCATCTGGAATGTACAAAGGCACAAAGGCTAAGCACAGGAGACACACCTTGACTGATATTGTAAAGATGTGATTAATTCCAGATAATCTATGGATTAAGCCAACTCTGACAAACATTCCAATGAGATTCTTGTTAGAATAAAACACTTAAGTCTATCTGGAAAAATACACAGGCAAGACTAGAAAAAGGAAGAAACAGAAGAAGTATCTTAGCCTTTCTTCATCAGCTATAATAATTAAGACAGAATGGTAGTGGCATATAAATAAAAAGGAAGATAACTACAATATAGAAATGATAGCACAATTAGAGCACAGGACACTTATGAAGTTCTCTGTGCCTCCATTTCCTCACAGGGTAGTTGTGAGGAAAAAATGAGCTAATACACACATATATATGGAATCTAAAAAAAAAATGGTTCTGAAGAACTTAGGGGCAGGTCAGGAATAAAGACGCAGATGTAGGGAATGGACTTGAGGACATGGGGAGAGGGAAGGGTAAGCTGGGATGAAATGAAAGAGGGGCACTGACATATATACACTACCAAATGTGAAACAGGTAGCTAGTGGGAAGCAGCTGCATAGCACAGGGAGATCAGCTTGGTGCTTTGTGTCCACCTAGAGGGGTGGGATAGGGAGGGTGGGAGAGAGACGTAAGAGGGAGGGGATATGGGGATATACATATATGTGTAGCTGATTCACTTTGTTATAAAGCAGAAACTAACACACCATTGTAAAGCAATTATACTCCAATAGAGATGTTAAAAAAAATGAGTTAGTACGTGTAAAGTGCTTAGAACGGTACCTACCATGTAGTGCATTCTCAGACACTGTTAACTTTAGAAGGAAAAAAATAAAAAATCAAAGGGGAAGGGAAAGATTCAAAAAACAATGCTGAGAAAATTTGAAAACAGTCCAATTTAACACTTACTTCATGTGATACACCTACATAGTGAACTAAAAAAGATAATATAAAAAAGAAGTCTTAAAACCAGCAGAAGAATAAAAAAGAATATAAATCTCTGGGTGGAAGGCTATTTTTAATTATAAAAAGCAAAAAAAATCACAAAGAAATCATCAATAGGTTTGTCATACAAAATCCCAAACTTCTTATGCTGCAAACAATGAGCCTGATAAAAATACTCAAAGAGGGCTTCCCCGGTGGCGCAGTGGTTGAGAGTCCGCCTGCTGATGCAGGGGACACGGGTTCGTGCCCTGGTCCGGGAAGATCCCACATGCCACGGAGCGGCTGGGCCTGTGAGCCATGGCCGCTGAGCCTGCGTGTCCAGAGCCTGTGCTCCGCAGCGGGAGAGGCCACAGCAGTGAGAGGCCCGCGTACCACACACACACACAAAATACTCAAAGTGAAAAACGTAAAGGAGATTGTTAATCAAATGCTCATAAAATTGATTAGAAAAATAGATTTCCCAATGGGTAAGTGGGTAAAGGACACAAACAGAATGTTTGAAAGATAGGAAGCATGGGGATTGATAAGTATATAGGAATATGGCAAACCACATAATAACTGAGAAATAAAAATAAAATGTGATACCATGCTTATTACTAAAACAGCAAGCAATTTTTTAAAAAGTAAAAAAAAAAAAATCAATGCTGGGGAAGACATTAGGAAGTAGTCACATTCACATACTGGTACAACTCTTTGGGACAGCAATTGGCAACTGCGATGAGAAAACAGCTATTCTGAGTTGTTGCCTAAGCATTTTACAGTATGACAACCCTACACATACCCAGAGTCTGGACATTTAGATAAGGACTCAAATTAGGATTACCACCAGAAATTCCCACTTTGCTTTTCCTGGGGCACCTTTTAAAATAAGCACTTAGAGTCGAGCCTGTAAAAAGTTAAGTGACTGTCATCCTACCACCTTACAAGAGGTGCTTCCTACCCTGTACTGTATCTCTTGAACTGGGGCAGAGGACTGCTCTTCCCCCAGCTAACTGTGCACCCCCACCCCCACCCCACCCCCGGGACGTTTCTGGGATCTCTAAATGATAAATCTTGTGACTTTACTTCCTTTTTCTGAGTGTATTGAAACTGAGCCTTCAATCAAAATGACCCCAGGGGTTTTCACTTCCCTTGGAAATTGAGGGAGCTACTTGCCAACCCCAGAGTGGGTGGCTTGTGCCTCCTCATTCGGCAAGTCATAATCTGCATATCTTTAAATTAACATACCAATTACGGGGGAGGGCAACACAGCAATGATCAAAACCCTAAAATATTTTAACCTTTAACCTAGTAAATTCTAGGTAAATACCAGCATTCTTTCTAATAGCAAGAAAAACAGAATGCTAAGTATCTACCATTAGGAAACTGGTCAAGTAAATGATGACCCACTGGCCAGAATATTACGTGTCCAATACAAATATTTATGTAGAGGTTTTTTTTTAAGTTTGAAAAGTGGAAAATGCATATACTAGAAAGATAAGCAAAAACTATAGGATATATAAACATGTATGTTATAGAACTATGTATAAAAACAACAAAAAAGATAAATATACCAAAATGCTAATATGTATACCAAGTGTGTTTTATCACCTGCTTTGTCTTTGAAAAATGCAAGAGATCTTAGAAAAGAACTATTGAAACAGCTGTACAAGGGCTCTAGGTTGAGTAAGAAAATGAGACGATGCAAAAGGAACTGTGAACAGGGAGGGGTGGTTAAGAAACTAGAGGGTATCATGGAATAAGTTCAGAGACAGAGACGCACTATCAGATTTCTTGGAAGCACATACTTATTATATCAGCTTACGTTAGCTCTACATGGTTAACTGCTGCCAGGATTGTTCTCCAACAAATCTAACCAGACAAGCTCTTTTCTCTCCTAATAACAAAGCAAATGAACAACAACAACAACAAAAACCCCTCCAAAAGACTTTCAATAATTTTCCATGTCTCAGAATAAAATCTAAATTCTCAATATGGCTTCCTATATGATCGGGCCCTTGCCACCCTTTACAGTATCATCTTAAAATTTTCCAGCTCCCTCACACTGTATAGTTCAAACAAAACATCTTTCTGTCCCTGTAATTCACCATGCTCTCTCTTGCCGTCAGGCTCTCAGAGATTCTTCATGTCCTCACCACTACACTCCTTTCCCTTTTCCCCTGGCAAACCTTTATTCATCCTCTTTATTTCTGTGTAGATTATCATCTCCTGCTAGGAGGTTTTTTTTCGGGGCGGGGGGCGGGGAGAGGGGCCAGCTTGATCTGAATTTATTAAATAAAAGGATGAATTAATACAGATCAAAGATATGACTGGTGCGCTAACAATAACCTACTTAAGACAGACCAAGTCAAACCTCAAGTCTTTCTTATTCTAGAGCCTAAGTTTCTTCCAACAGGTCAAAGTCTTAGCTTCATAGTCCAGAGAACAGAGAGATGAAAGAAAAGTTATGAATGAAGGGGATTTGGCTAGGCTGCTACTTGTCATATAAGAAATTAGTTCTGGGCAGTGGGGAGATACCTTTGGAACAATTTCAGAGAAAGGTTAATTCTGATACCTGTGAACAATTTAGTACACGTAGATTGCTCAAGAGAAATCAAGGAAACAGAGAAAAAAAAAGCGCCACCTCAATGTGTTAATAATGTGTTAAGCAGATTAGTCTGCTCCACACTTTTAAAACTGTGATACGTTGGGGCTTCCCTGGTGGCGCAGTGGTTGAGAGTCCACCTGCCGATGCAGGGGACACGGGTTCGTGCGCCGGTCCGGGAAGATGCCACATGCCGCGGAGCAGCTGGGCCCGTGAGCCATGGCCGCTGAGCCTGCACATCCGGAGCCTGTGCAACGGGAGAGGCCACAACAGTGAGAGGCCCGTGTACCGCAAAAAAACAAAAAAACAAAAAAAAACCCTGTGATACAAGTGAGGTTCTTAAGAAGCTCATTTTTTTTTACAGAATGTCACTTCGGTTCAACGGCCCCAACTCTGTTAAACACGTTCAGGAACTGGTTGAGACATATGCCCAATACACCCATTTATCTTTTCAATAAACCATGGCCTGATATTCTGAATTTGTTGGAAGTTATTGGTGAAATCTAAGTACAGAAATTAAACATACACACACAAATACACAATAAAAGCAGCAAAACTGTAGTTTTTTCTGATCAAAACAATTCTAAGAGTATTTAAAGTACACTGTGATTTAATAGAAAGAGCGTGAGATAAGACTGTCACCAAAAGCCTGTGTTGTTATCTTGGGTAAACGATTAAATGTGTCCTCTGGTAAAAATCTTGTTAAGAACACGTGTTCCACATGGGTATTTTAAAGAATAGATAAAACATGTATATTAAAGCACTTTGTAGGTGCTACATAAATATTGTAAATATTACTCCTATGTCTTGTATAAGAGATTCTCGGTAATTAAAAAGATCAGAAATGGAGATAACTGAACCCATAGTGGTACATAATTCCCCATGTATCTGTCTTCTTTAGTTACACTTCAAATAACTAATTTATAAGGTTTGTTATTTATTTATTCCATGGAAAATATGACTTATCAGTAAAAAATTAGATATCTGAATATTTCAAATGGGTATCTCAAGGCCAAGTGTTAAATAAATCTGATGAAATACTCAATACCAGGAAATGTAGTTTTTTACTTTGTGCTATTTTGTTGCCCATAGTCACAGCTCAAAAAAACAAAGTGAAAACACTTCTGGAAGGCTGAGGGAGTTCAAATGCCTGTCAAATGCTTGCCTCAACAGAAAGTAAACTAAGATTTAATGGCTTTTCATCGAGAAAGAAAAGAACAAAACACCACTAAGGAAAAATAAAGATGCCATACACCACAAAACCACTGGAAGGCCCTTCCTTGCCAACCAAAGCCTCAGTGACCACAACTGCACCTGAGACACTGTATAGTTTAAGAGTAACTGGCACACAGCCACATCCATTTACCAGTTCTATTACTTAGCATCAGATACTCAGCTGCATTTCCTCATACCAATGACAAATAAAGAAAGCCAATAAATGTTTAAAAATAATTTCATCTATCTACAGGCTCTAGTATTTCCTCATGGTATGGCTTTTCTACAATGAGTAAATGAAATCTTTCTTGCTTAACAAAGTATACTTTGATGAAGTGTTATGAGTCTCTTGCCCTGACACTAAATTAAAAAAAAAAAAAAGCTGCAGGACATTAAATATGAACTTAGAAACACACTGTAAAGGCTACTCTCTTTAAAACACAGTAAAAGTAATCAAAGGACAAAGGAGTCACCTGAAACTAGTAAAACATCTTCATATATTAACGACGAGTTGACTATAAACTGATTTAAATTTTAAACATAAATGTCACATATCTAAATTTCATTACATTTTTCTTCAAAGCAGTTATGTTTGAGTCTTTAAACTCTTATTCCAATGAGGCTGTCATTAGTGAAAACACCTTTGGGGCCCCTCCTTTCAAATATTACTAAGAGCCAGTTTATATGTCACACAAGAAAAAACTCATTTTAAACAAATATATTACTAAATGACATTTTGCCTCATTAAAAATTTCAAATATGAAGATTTTCCCACCACATTTAAAAAGAACATGTTTTAGACTTTGACAACACATCCAAAAATGTATTTCCCTAAAAATGTGTGCTCAAAGGCATCAGGGTTTGAAGTAAGTACATCACCTCCAACAGCGGCTCTTCTGAAGGGAGCAATATTCACTTGGATGTATTTACCCTTAGATGCCTGTTTTAGAATTTTTCCCTATTGTTTCATAAAATCAAACCTCATAAATATATCTCAGGATTATTTCCTTTCAAGGATTATATATTTACACTAAAAGAGGTGAACCACAGTTGATTCAAAAAAAACAACTATGTTTTCATAACAACAGATGGAGTGCAGCCACTGTTTCTTTTTAAGTACTGTCAAGTCATAAATCACTAAATCATCCTTGATGAGTAAAGCAAAGCCTTGTTTCACTAACAGCCAAGGCCACTATACTTCTATAAACCAAGAATCACAGAAAACAAAACCACTTGAGAAATCTTTTGGCTCAATTCAGGACTCCAACTCTAATCACTGTTATTAAATCAAGTCTTCTTCCTTTAAACTACAGTCATGTGTGTCCATAATTAAAACTGGCGACTAGTCTTAACACTGGCACTGAATGATTACATACATATAATAATTAAAAGCTAAGTTCATTTATTAAGTGTTCTATGAAATGGCACATGCTCTGCTGGATTCTCTGTGTATCCAGATAAAGACATCTAAGATCTAGGAGCTAAAAGTCCAATAGATGAACAGGAAAATAATATTCTATGTACCCACATGTTTATTGCAACATTATTAAAAATAGCCAAGATGTGGAAACAACCTAAGTATCCATCAATGGGCAAACGGATAAAGAAAATGTGGTGTAAAAAGACCCCAAATAGCCAAAGCAGTCTTGAGAAAGAAAAACGGAGCTGGAGGAATCAGGCTCCCGGACTTCAGACTATACTACAAAGCTACAGTAATCAAGACAGTATGGTACTGGCAAAAAACCCCACAGAAATATAGATCAATGGAACAGGATAGAAAGCCCAGAGATAAACCCACGCACATATGGTCACCTTATCTTTGATAAAGGAGGCAAGAATATACAATGGAGAAAAGACAGCCTCTTCAATAAGTGGTGCTGGGAAAACTGGACAGCTACATGTAAAAGAATGAAATTAGAACACTCCCTAACACCATACACAAAAATAAACTCAAAATGGATTAAAGACCTAAATGTAAGGCCAGACACTATCAAACTCTTAGAGGAAAACATAGGCAGAACACTCTATCACATAAATCACAGCAAGATCCTTTTTGACCCAGCTCCTAGAGGAATGTAAATAAAAACAAAAATAAACAAGTGGGACCTAATGAAACTTAAAAGCTTTTGCACAGCAAAGGAAACCATAAACAGGACGAAAAGACAATCCTCAGAATGGGAGAAAATATTTGCAAATGAAGCAACTGACAAAGGATTAATCTCCAAAATTTACAAGCAGCTCATGCAGCTCAATATGAAAAAAACAAACAACCCAATCCAAAAATGGGCAGAAGACCTAAATAGACATTTCTCCAAAGAAGATATACAGACTGCCAACAGACACATGAAAGAATGCTCAACATCATTAATCATTAGAGAAATGTAAATCAAAACTACAATGCGATATCACCTCACACCGGTCAGAATGGCCATCATCAAAAAATCTACAAACAATAAATGCTGGAGAGGGTGTGGAGAAAAGGGAACCCTCATACACTGTTGGTGGGAATGTAAATTGATACAGCCACTATGGAGAACAGTATGGAGGTTCCTTAAAAAACTAAAAATAGAATACGACCCAGCAATCCCACTACTGGGCATATACCCTGAGAAAACGATAATTCAAAATGAGTCATGTACCCCAATGTTCATTGCAGCTCTATTTACAATAGCCAGGACACGGAAGCAACCTAAATGCCCTAATCACTTTCCTGAGAACAGCCCAGAAAGCACACAAGGCTAACTTGGAACCGTATCAATGACGACAGCATCATGAGATTTCCAGAATAAGGCCAGCGTCTCTAGCCTCTTACCAAAATGACTTTCAATCTCCTGCTTTAGTTCAGCAATCTTGCAACTACTGTGAACAGTGTAAAAGATTATGAAGAGACTTATATGATGCTAAGGAAAAAAGGTTTACTTTATAAGTCAGTGTTTTTTTGAAGTGTGGTACCTATATGATGGGGTGGTATATGAAACAGTCATTTAATAATTCTGTATTTCTTTTTTACTGTTATCTTTTGTTTGCTGGTTTTCTAGTTATGGCAATCAATACTAATTTTCTGTTTATGGTATAATACAAAATTTCCTTTAAGAAAAAAGTCAATAAAAAATATTGAGTAACTAATAGGATAGATCTTATGAAGGAATGCAAAAACCCCAGAGGTGGTATATGAATGCCTTAAGTATAAAAACTTAGTTAATAGAGCACATAAAAGGTTTTATCTAAAAGTCACAGTCATATTTTAGAGAGATCATTCTGGCAGTAATGTGGAAGAAGGAGGGGATGGGGTAACATACCGGTGACAAAGAATCCAAATAGGAAGTTATTTCAACAGCCTAGAACAGAGTGCAGCAAACTATGGTCCACTGGCGATATCCTGTCCACATGCTACTTGTGGCCTGTTTTTGTTTGACCTGCAAGCTAAAAATGGCTCATATATATATACATATATATATATATATATATATATATATGTATGTATATATATATATAGTGTGTGTATGTGTTTGTGTGTGTGTGTGTGTGTGTGGCTTGTGCCTCCTCCGTTTGTGTTAACCTGCTTTGCGAAAATGTAAATTTAAAATACTTGAGGCAAGGAATTATTCTTTAACCTTAGGGTTAGGGTTTACCTTTAAGGTTAGATTCCTACTTTAGCAGAATCTGGTGTCAGATTTGCTTCCTCTTGTTTGTTGTTACCTAGGAGGAGACTGGTAAACACTGCCCTTCCCTGTCTGTACCCCCAGCCACACAGTTCCACCCCTAAGGGTCAGCGTGCAGCTTTGTGAACCGTCTCTCCCTTTCCCACCACATAGCCCCCCACCGCCCCCCTTGGGCAGCAAGCTGGTCTGCTGGACGCTTATCTGCCCTAACAGAGTTTACTGAAAACCTACTGTGTGCCAGGCACCGAGGACCCAGAGATCAGCTCTTATATTTCTAAAGAGCAGTTAACAAACAAAACAAAAACAAGAAAAGAAGAAAAACTTTATGTGGCTTATAAAGCCTAAAATATTTACTACTGCTCCTTTGACAAACAAGTTTGCTAACCCCAGCTTAGACAACTGATAAAGCTACAAACTGAGTCTGTAATGTAAGGATAAAGTACAAAAAATTTTTTGAGGCAGAATCAACAGGACTTAGTGATTAGTCAGATGTATGTGGTTAAGAGCAGGTAGAAATGAAGATTGCTGCTTAGCCTTCCATTTAAAACTCAAGGTGGATTAAGATACCATTATCCAAGAGAAGGAAACAGAAGAGCCTCTTTTTAAAATTAAATGACTTTTTTCATTTATAATAAAAAACAAGAATAAATAACAAGCCAAAATTAGATAACAGGCTTATGGTATTATACTGTAATAATACTGGAAGACAAACTTGTTCAAAGACAGACATTTCCCCTCAGAACATGTATTTTGCCACTAAGGAGAAACGTGTTCTTTTTCCTGTATTAGATTCCTACAATGAAGAGGCTGAAATTTTACTGTAATACTGCTTATGTACAATTCTAAAAGGTACTCACATTTGAGTCTAACATAACAATAGCCTGTTTTTGCACATTTGCATATCCACTTTCTCAGGAAGCTTCCAAAAAGATTTTTGAAACGTAACTGTCCACACTGAAAAGCCACTGGCTACTACATACTATTGGAAAAAAAAAAAAAAAAAAAAGAAACAACAAGCCCAAAATGGAGTCACTTGTGCTAAAACCGAGACTTAATACCTAACCCAACCTAACTGCAGTTACAAGCTTCTCCAGGAATGTAATCCTAACCAGTCAGAGTGAAATTTTCTGGTCAGCACCAAAAGGAAGACGAGATAATCTGCCACATAGACAGACCCTGTCCATCCCCCGTCCATCCCCCACGGTAGGTTACTTAAACCTGAAATAACTTTTGTTTATGACTTCCTTGTCTTGCCTTTAAAAACTTTCCATAAATCTAAAAAAAATGGTACTGATGAACCTAGTGGCAGGGCAAGAGTAAAGACATAGACAGACACAGCAGGGGAAGGGGAAGCTGGGACGAAGAGAGTAGCATTGACATATATACACTACCACATGTAAAATGGATGGCTAGTGGAAAGCTGCTGAATAGCACAGGGAGATCAACTCGATGCTTTGTGATAAGCTAGAGGGGTGGGATCCAAGGGAGGGTGGGAGGTAGGCTCAAGAGGGAGGGGATACGGGGATATATGTATACATATAGCTGATTCACTTTGTTGTACAGCAGAAACTAACACAACATTGTAAAGCAATTATACTCCAATAAAGATGTGGAAAACAAAAACTTTCCCTTTCCATAATCCTTTGGAGCTCCTCTCTACTTGTTAGATGGGATGCGGTCCGATTCATGAATTGTTCAAATAAAACCAATTAGATCTTTAAAATTTACTCGGTTGAATTTTTGTTATATAACACAGGTAAAGGATATGAATGTACATTATGATCCACATCATACAAATAAAGAAATCCTCTCAAAACAGCTGCCAGAAAGTAGAAATAGGACTTTATAATGCAGGGAAAACTGCAAATGACCAAATGTCTCTTATTTTAGACATCACTAATGATATCAGCCCTCAGACATGAAAAAAAAAAAGAGATGTTTCAGTAAATTCCCATGTTTGTTGTACCCTATTATGTACAAGTACTCACTGTGCTAGCAGGTACAAAGAATAAGAAGTAGTACCTGACCACCTAGAGGGGTGGGATAGGGAGGGTGGGAGGGAGGGAGACGCAAGAGGGAGGAGATATTGTAAAGCAATTATACTCCAATAAAGACGTTAAAAAAAAAAAAAGAAGTAGTAGTACCTGATCACAAGGAAGCCAGAATTGGTTGAAGAAAGACTGAGGATACATCTATAGTAAAAAAACAGACTCTGATAAGTGCTCTAGAAGTATGAAATCCTAAAATGTCTGATTCTGAAGTATAGAATTAAGGAAGGCTCTCATAAAAGGTGCTGCCATCAGAGTTATTAGACCTTGAAGGAAGAATGCAATTTTGAATGAGGAAGAAATACTTTGGGCAGATGGGGAAAGCTGCACAAAGATAAAGAAGTTGGAGGTATTTAAAGACCTAAAGAATTCCAAATAATTTTTGTGGGGCGGGGGAACATTTAAGTGCTGGAGCGTTCAGAATTTTTAATTTTACTTAATTATCATCAAGAGGCTTAGGCAGCTTAAGATCAATAAGAAGACAATAAGAGGGCTTCCCTGGTGGCGCAGTGGTTGAGAGTCTGCCTGCCAATGCAGGGGACATGGGTTCGAGCCCTGGTCTGGGAAGATCCCACATGCCACGGAGCAACTAGGCCCGTGAGCCACAACTACTGAGCCTGCGCGTCTGGATCCTGTGCTCCGCAACAAGAGAGGCTGCGAGAGTGAGAAGCCCGCGCACCGTGATGAAGAGTGGCTCCCACTTGCCGCAAGTAGAGAAAGCCCTCGCACAGAAACGAAGACCCAACACAGCCATAAATAAATAAATAAATA
Source organism: Mesoplodon densirostris (assembly GCF_025265405.1). Classification (NCBI taxonomy): domain Eukaryota; kingdom Metazoa; phylum Chordata; class Mammalia; order Artiodactyla; family Ziphiidae; genus Mesoplodon; species Mesoplodon densirostris. The sequence continues at coordinate 52,079,674 of NC_082678.1, read as the reverse complement.
AATAAATAAAATTAAAAAAAAAAAAAAAGAAGACAATAAGAAATTCAAGGTTGGAGAGCCATTTGGCTGGGTAATGACATAGTTAACTGAGAAGGAGACTATGAGAAAAATATGTATTGGCCAAAAAGTTCGTTCGGCTTTTTCCATAAGATCTTACCAAAAAACCCAAACGAACATTTTAGCCAACCCAACATATCTGGGTATAAGAATAGGAAGGGGAAAATGTTGAATTTAAAATTTTAAATAAGTTGAGATTGAGGTGTTTGAAGCATCAATAAAAAGTTATCTGTGCATTATCTTAGTACTCTGACTTATAATATCTACTCTGAGGCTTTTTATATTTACTTCTTAGGTCTGATCACACAAATGTCCAGTTAAGTTAGGTTCTATACAATATGTACCTAATATAAATAAGATTTAGCAAGCACTGGTTCTCTTCATTCAGGAGGAAAAAGAAACCTACATAGCAAAGTAAAACAAGTCAGAAACATGTACTGACTTGTGCTTCTGCCACTTATGTAGCCATTTCCTTGTACGTCAACACCACTGTTCACAGCTCTGCAATTTTTTAAAAGAGCCGGCTAATGTGATGAAAACATTAGCACAATACAACCCAACTTCCCTGTATACCACTTATCAAGGAAAAGGAGTGACCAAAAGATGAAATTCCTTTAAAGAATTCACTTAATGTGCTTCAATGTGGGTGATTTAACGTACTAAAAAAAATCTTTGCAAATTCAATATGAAAAGTATCACTTTCATATGCAATTCTTTTCTTATTTAGCTTTATGTTAATAAAGTTTAACTTCTATTCTAATAGAATACTTATTTACTAGAAATTAAACTCCTAGAATGCTATATTCTTGAATTATTTTTAAAACGTCAAAATAATCCTAGCCAAAAACTACCTACCCTCTAAACATGTACAAGATGCTTTAAGAAAAAAAAATCTATCTGTAATATACTTACTTGATTTTAAGTCATGATAATCACAGCAGGCAAAGAGTATATTCCTCCAGTTAGTGTTAATCCAATGAAGACATTCACTAATATACACATGGATAAGAGGAATAACAAAGTGGTATTCACAGAGTTCTTTAAATAAGACACTAGATTTTAGAGGAACTTTATTTGAATTCCTTGATTTCTGCCACGGTCCATCTGTTTGCACCAGTTTGGAAAGCACTCAATAGGTTATTTACAAAGAGCAAATAGCAGGTCAAGTTTATAACATGTGACTTACTAATTTTATTTAAACAGCACACAGTGAGTGAGAAATTAGATCCCCCACGGGACACTGGAGAAAGCCTGAAGTTTTAATCTTCAAAGAAAAAACATCAAAAGGTAATATTAATTTGAAAATTTCTCAATTATACATTAGAACCAAATGTAAATTTTAGCATATATTAGATTTCTAAAATTAAAGTTTGAGCTTTAAGTTAAAAAAAAGAATAGTTAGCCATGTTCAACATGGGCTAGCTGCTTTATCTCAAATATGGCAAACCATTAGATTTGAATATATGATTTAAAAAAATTAGCCTTACTTTAAAAATGGTTTACTAGTAAACTTTTGGTATATGTCTATACTATGCCTATGTCATAGCCCCCATCTACTAAAGAACACTAGACTAAGACTCAGGCTCAAGTTCTAGTTCTGGTAATTTTTAGATATGCATCCTTTTGCCTTTGTCTGAGCCCATCTGTAAAATGGAGAAGTTGATATCGATCTCTTCTGAATTTCCTTTTATCTTAAAAACTATGAAATTTGTTAAACCAAGGTTGGCATTTCCCCAGTGCTGAGATAAGTTTTCCTTCATTCCCCCTGCCCCCTCACCACCACTTTTAAAAAAGCAAGTTCTTAGATTTGTTTGTGATCCAAGTGTTAGATTAATTTTCCGTAATTATTTTGAAACAGGAAAATGATGTTCAAGCTATTACTCAGTCTGCTCCTCCTGTTGGTTGGTGACACTTTGTCGTTAACTTCAACACTAATGACCTCCAGTTCTATGACAGCTTCTAAGGAGATCAGCCCAAATTCTGAGACAACCCCAAATTCCAAGACAACTCCAGAGCTCCAAACATCTCTGGATCCCAAGACAACTTCAAATCCCAAGACAATGTCAAATACCAAGACAATTTCAAATCCTAAGGAAACTTCAAATCCCAAGACAACTAAGAATACAGAAGTGACCCCAAAGATAGCCACAACCATGAACACAAAAAGTGGTGGCACCATACTGAATGCAATGGACAGCACTCACTTTCTTTTCTATGTAATATTTTTGATGTTTTGTGTACACTCAGGCTGAAGTGGACTTGGACTGTTTGCATTGCTATCTCAGTTCACTATATCTGCTGAATGACAAGCACACTAAGAAAATCAAATTTATTTCAACTTACTTCTGAGTAAATTATCATATCCTAGTTTAATTTGGTTGTTTGCAATTTTTAATTGTGTAAGCTTAATTATTACCTTAACATGATGGTTTCCTTCCTTATAAATGCTAAAAAAGGCAAAATACCACGTTTGCTTTTAAATGTTTGCAAAACTGAGTTGAAACTCAGGTTTTTACATTAAAGGTATAACAGAAGAAATTATGTTGGCAACGTTTAACCAAAGTATGCTTCTGTGTGTGTGTGTGTGTGTGTAAAGGACAGGGGGTTGGGGATGGGGACTGAGGAGTGGCGTGTGTTGTTTTTGTATTTATTTTATTTTTTATTAAATAGACAAAAGGATAAACTACAGTGCTCTACAACAGGGGTTCCCAACCCCCAGGCCTGTTAGGACCTGGGCTGCACAGCAGGAGCAGAGTGGTAGGCAAGCGGGGGAAGCTGCCTCTGCCGCTCCCCATCAGCTCCCCATCACCCGCATTGCTGCCTGAACCATCGCTCACATTACCACCTGAGCCATTCCGCTCCCCCCACCCCCGCCGGGTCTGTGGAAAAACTGTTCTTCCACGAAACCGGTCCCTGGTGCCAAAAAGGTTGGGGACGGCTGCTGTACAAAACAATACATCTATCTGTGTCACCATATTCCATGAATGTGTAATAGTAATACGCTGTTACAGTAAAAAAGGTTCCAATTCGGCTAACCTTTGGAATGCAGACTACAGCTGCTCCAATGACAAAATTATCTTAGAGTAAACGTTTGTCTTTTATTGCAAAAGGTCATTTGTAAATCTGATGCCAAGAATTCAGAATTCATCCCTACAGAAATATGTCCCATAACTACTGGTAAGATTTTCATGCTGGTCTACAAAGACTGATTTAACCTAAAAACTTAGTGTATAATTTTAACAGTGATAATAAACATGTTATCTTTTTAATAACCATGTTATTAATAGTGCAGTTGTTAAGGTTTGAAACCCAACTCTGATTCTTACTAGTTGTGCCACCATGAATTAAATACCTGACCAGTGAGACTCCCAAACAAACTAGTAGTAAACTGACTAGCATGAATCACTTGGGGTGTCTGTTAGATACATAGATTAGGCTCTACCCTGAAATTTTGATTTGGCAGCCCAGGTAGGGCCTTGGGATATATACATTTGATTGTTTTAATTTTCCAGGTCATTCTGATTGATACCTACATTTGTGAATGACTAACAATTTCTCTAAATTTCAGTTTACACACAAGTCAATCACTGGTAATAATAATAGCTCAGCAGGTTACTTGAAGGGTTAAATGAAAAAGTATATAATATGCACAGTTTGCCTGATGCAGAGAAAGCACTCAGTAAGTTTTAGCTGTTATCATTATTACTACTGACACCCAAAAAGCAATTGCCAGGTATCACAATATTCCTAAGAGGAAAACTCTTCATTGCACTTTCAGGTTTTATATTTTTAATTACTCTGACAAAAATAGTATGTGCCCCTGGCAACAAGTCAAACAACAGAAATATATAACAGAAATACTATAATTGATCCTCTACCTGCTCCAATCATACTCCCCTGAGATAAGCAATGTCAACAGTTTAATGTGTATACTTTCACACACTTCACAGTCTATACATATCATATGCCTGTGCACATACACACCCACATTCCTCTGCACCTTGCATGATAAGTGTCAGAGCCGTCCTTCTGGATCTTTTTAAAGGTGCATTAGAGGACTTCTGTTACTTTCTCCTGCTCAGAATCCATTTTTCCTCATTCTGATATCGGCAATCCAATTTCCCTTTGGGAAACCCTGCTCCCATCCTCCCACCCCTTTTACTTCATGCAGTTCAAGCTGGCTTCACCACTGAGCTCCAGGGATGGGCACATAATTCGGGCATAGACAACCAAGAAATTCCATTCCCCTTGCCATAGTGAAAGCCTCAGAAATTGGCAGGTGACTCAGGCCAATAAGACCAGTACTTTTGCTGTTACTACTGGGAAAGAAGTGTTTTTCCACTGGGTTGTTAAGCTGGGAGAACACAAACCATCACTGGCTATAGCTTAGGAAGAGCTGCCTGGGAATAAAATCAACACAAAGAAAGTAGAGTCAAGACACAGAGAAGACAGATGTTCTCCAGATGACACTGTTCAAAGCTCTGCACGTAGTCATGCAAGAAGCCAGTCCATCTCTTGATCTTCTTGGGTACATGTGGCAATTGATATCTCTCCTGGTTTACACAAGTTTAAATTTCATTTCTATCACTGGTAACAAGCAAACTAGATTTAACACATTGCATATTATTCCATATAGAGATGTATCATTATTTATTCAACAATTTCCTTTTGATACACAGTTATATTATTTTCAGTTTTTTGCCACTATAAACAATGCTGCAACAACTGTCCTTATATTTATGGTACTTTAACTATTACAGGCTAGGAGCAAAAGTGTATAGTAGGGAATAGCAGGAAAAGATTAGAAACTAAATTAGGTCAAAATTATGGAGCACCCAGCATGCCTGACTTTATATGAACCTGGACTTTATATGGGGACTCTATTTAACAAATGGAGAGAGACAAGATTAGATTTGAACTGGAAACTGCCTCCAGAAGCAACGTTCAGATGACCTGGAAGTAGCCTGTCAATGCAGGGGACACGGGTTCGAGCCCTGGCCCAGGAAGATCCCACATGCCACGGAGCAACTAAGCCCGTGTGCCACTACTGAGCCTGGGCTCTAGAGCCCATGAGCCACAATTACCGAAGCCCGTGTGCCACAACTACTGAAGCCTGTGCACCTAGAGCCCGTGCTCTGCAACGAGAAGCCACTGCAGTGAGAAGCCTGCGCACCGCAATGAAGAGTAGCCCCTGCTCGCTGCAACTAGAGAAAGCCCGTGCGCAGCAATGAAGACCCAATGCAACCATAAATGAATGAATGAATGAATAAATAAATAAAAAGATGACCTGGAAGTAGTTATGTGGGGTTTAGGTAGTAGGAGAATAATGCTGCATTAGTACAGGTTAAAGCTAATAAGAGAGTCTCACTAATGGCAGTGGGGGGGGGGGAATGAATTCAAAAGACATTCCCAAAGTACCGAAAAGTAATATTAAACCACTAAGACTCAATTCAAAAAAAATTAAAACACAGGACAGCCCCTGATAAAGGAATAGCACTAGGAGGTTATTCTGAATCACATGACTGCTAGGCTAGGAACAAGTACTTGACTTAGGGGCAGCCAGAAATCTACTGGCTGGCCAGCATATAGCATTAAGGGCTTTGCCAAACAGGTATTTTTAGCTGAACACGTTCTCCTTCTGGAATTTGAAGTGTGCAGTGTTGAGGTAATGAAGGACTGACCAGCTGGGGCTAAAACTGAAGAAATACAGAAAGAGGAAAATCATGAGGTAGAGTTGAACGTGAAGCCAAGAGAGAATTAGCGCAAGCCGGTTCCAGGACTGACAGACATCTAAGTTCTGTCTACATCTGGGCAGGCCCTGCTCTAATTCATGTTTTTCCTGAGGCCTATCTTCTTGAGAAAGTAAGAATGACTTCTTTGTAATAACAGGGTCCTGACTAAAACAGCCTAATTGGTGTGCCTAGATCACACAACTAAAATCAGACGTGGTGACTGATAATGAGGAGGATAAAAGAAAGAGGGAAGATTTAAATGATTAGGGTTTCTAGAGTGAGAAGGGATGGTGATGCTACTGAAAAAGAGAATATGGTGTGAAGAAGAAGTTGATTTGAATATACACTGAATTAAATTTTGGACATTTCAAGTGAGAAATGTCTGTGGAGTATCTGTAAGGAGACTGGAATCCACAGCTCAAAAGACATAAACTAATACATGGTAGTCTAAGCCACAATAACAAAGGAATATCAAAAAGTCAAACCTAAGTGTTCTCTGACAAAGTTGGCTGAGTTACTACCTTCTCCTGCTTTTGTATACAGTGGAGGACCTGGGCCTCTCTCTACTCTGAACTATTACGTGCTCATCTGTCCTGGACCTGAGGCTTCACACCAGGTGACAATGAAGTCCAGGAGGCAGTCTCGTAGGTCTAAGTAAGAAACTGAAACAGCTGAAATTAGTAAAGTCATATCCCGAAACAAAAACAACAAAAAAAGAAAGCCTCAAATATACTCTCTACAGAACTTTATAGGTCACAAAATACTTTATGGGAGATGTAGGCAGGATAGTTTTTTATAAGCATCTCCCCCTCTTTAACATATGAAGAAACAGATTCGTAAAAATTAACTTATCTAAGAAGCAGCAGAGCTGGGAATCCTTAGCACTCTCAAGTCACCATATTATACACGTTTCTTGGAAATCCCACTGATTTAATACCACAGAAGGTGTCTGCATCAGGCCCATGCTACTTTCCTTTTGGCCTGTATAGTACAGACCACTGCAGAGAACGAACACAATCTTACACTCTGATCCTGAAGAAAAAACTCAGCTTTGAGGTTTTCCAGAAATCTTTCTGACTTGTAAACTAACAAGAATTTAAAAGCGGGGGGAGAGACACATGTCTATCTACCTCTCTTACCAATGTCTCACTGTTAATTACTTCAACAAAATAGGGAAAATCAAAATACACTGGTGGGGCTTCCCTGGTGGCACAGTGGTTGAGAGTCCACCTGCCGATGCAGGGGACACGGGTTTGTGCCCTGGTCCGGGAAGATCCCACATGCCGCGGAGCGGCTGGGCCCGTGAGCCATGGCCGCTGAGCCTGTGCGTCCGGAACCTGTGCTCCTCAACGGGAGAGGCCACAACAGTGAAAGGCCCACGTACCGCAAAAAAAAAAAAAAAAAAATACACTGGTGGTGTTAAAGATTGGGGATGGAATACAAATACGGTTCATCTCAAATGCAAAAGAAAATTAAAATCATCTTAAGCAATTTAGAAACAGCATCTGAGATAAAAGGTAGAGAGAAGACTTACATGGGAAGGTGAAGAGATGTTACTCAGAGTTGTTAAAGAGGAGGGCTAAGGATAAATGCAAGTTTCTATGCCCTCTTGATTCCCTAACACCCCATTTCTTAGGACTTCTTGGTGTTAACGCTATCTGAATTATCCAATTAACTGAGTTTCCCACCTCCCACCTTCCTTTTTTCACTCCTCTGCCATTACTTCTCAACCTCCATTTATTTCCTATACACTGCCAATTTTTTGCCATTCATGACCATTAAGTCTACTGACATAATTCCTCAATTTACGTTAAATTGAGGTAATTCAGAAAGGTTAATTCCTAGAGCCTAGTGGAACAGCAGAACTAAGAGTAAACATAGTCCTTGAGATTCCAAAGCCAGTGGTCTCTCTATTATATCACACTGTCCCTAAGGTTCAATTGCCATGAGTTTATGTCACACTAAATGGGAAGAAGTAAAACTGACTAATGTCACAGACAAGTGCTCAAAAGGAAGGCAGAATGAGGCAAGAAGGAAAAGACAATGGCAGGGAAAGCAATGCAAGCATTATACCTATTGTGAAGGAGGAGCGCTGCCAGAAAGGTTTTCTAGGAACCAGCCTTGACTGAAAGACAGCATGAACAAATACAGTCAAGTTTTCAGGCTGTCTCCTGTGCCATATCTTTATAGGAATTTCCCGTAGTGTCTCTGAATTATTTGCTAAATCACCCTGATGTTGTCTTACACAGCATATTACTAAAAGTTCTCAGACTCTTAAAGTTTTATTTCCGTTTAAAATGAAGTTTCTGAGTATCATGTTATGGATAGTATTTAATCAGAATACACCAGAAAATAAAAAATTGTGATTTTTTTTTTACTCTTGGTAATTAATTCATTGTAACATGGTATAAAAAAATTGATGTAACAAAGAGAAGCCGATACGAAACAGGTAGTCTGAAAAGCAATTTCTAATGTACTGAGCATCATTTAGGGACAAGATGGCTATTTACCCAGCTACATTCTCCCAGAAAAACTTGTCTCCAATTCTAGTAAAATCAAATGGGAAAAACCAAACTTCCTGTCTCTCTACATTTGATATCATTTTAAAAGCTCTGGTAAGATAAAACATAGTGTTTCTTACCTCCGTGCAACATAATAAAATATAGGATTCCCAGCTTTGGAAGTCCCAGCTTGGTAGAAAATACTTAAAGTTTTCAAAGCTTTGAACTCTTCTTTTTCATGTACTTGATGCCTGAAAGAAAAAAAAGAATAGAGTAACTCATAGGCTTTACACTGTCCACTGAATATCTACAAAAATCCACAACTGCACCAATGATAAAATATACAAAATGACAAAATATTTTAAAAGCAACACGCTTTCTGAAGGGCAGTGTGGTTAACATGTATCAAAAAATTCAAGGTGTTGTTCTTTGAACCACAAACAGCTAAGAAAACTACTGGACAGGGATATTAACCATAGAATTGTTTTTAATCATTTTTCTTTCTAGACAGGAATTTTTGAGTTTTTACTTACTTGTTTGTTTTTTAAGAGTTCAGTTTATCAACCTTTTCTTTCCTGGCTTACTGATTCTGAGTGAGTGAGAAAGGCCCACATGTTCTTCTTTATGGGAATTTATCCTCACAAATAGCGTTATCTTTTTCCAGGTGGTTACTTACTGGTACAGTTGTACCAACACAATTTATTAAAAGTCCATTCTAATCTCCCTGATTCTGAATATCACTTTTATAATTATACTCTTATATATATTTAAATATACTTCCAAAAAAGGCATGGTTTAATTTTTATATATTCGGCTCAGTAGTCAGTGTGTGTCTTTAACCTGAAGATTTATGTCACTCAACAACCCTGGAAAATTCTCATTTGTTGTCTTTCATATATTACCTCTTCACAATTCTCTTTAAGCTCTATTTATTAGACATGCTGGACCTTCTCATTCTATCACTTGTATCTCTTAAACTCTTTCATATTTTCCATTTCTTTATCTTTCTGTACTGACTGTATACTAGGTAATTTGCTCCAAAATTCTCTTCCAGCTATGTATGCATTTATTATTTTTTAAAATATCTTTATTGGAGTATAATTGATTTACAATGTTGTGTTAGTTTCTCCTGTACAACAAAGTGAATCAGCTATATATATATACATATATCCTCATATCCCCCTCCCTCTTGAGCCTCCCTCTCACCCTCCCTATCCCACCCCTCTAGGTCATCACAAAGCAACGAGCTGATCTCCCTGTGCTACTTTATTATTAAAATACATTTTCTTTTACCTAGTATTTCTATGTTTCTTGGGGGTGGGAGGAGAGGTTGTATTACCTCAGTTCATCATATTGCTTGTACCAGGTCAGCATTTGTTTAATATTAATGGAAACAACATAGATATCATTTGATAAGGGAAATAGGTGCACATGTGTATAGGTAAATGACTGGGAGGCTATCTGCCAAATGTTAACCGAATTATCTTTAAGGGATGAAATAACTGAAAACTTTTTACTTTCTTTTTTAGATTTCTATGTTTTGAATAATTTAACAATTTTTATTTTTATGGTTGACAACATTATAAAGCTATTTCCATTTTTTTAAAAGAAAAATGAGTCTCAGAGAGCATCAGTGGGAACTCAGAACAAAAATATCACCTAATATTTATTAAACACTTTATATATACACCAGACATTGTTCTAAGTATCTTACACATATTACATCATTTAGTGTTCAAAAGGACAGAAGGTTGTTTTGTAAGGAAGGTAGGGTCTTAGGTAAAAGGACTAATAAAGAGGTTTTCTCTGAAAAATGGAAAAATGGCAAGGACATCCTTAGTAATGTTGAATAAAAAATAGTTTTCTATTTTTGGACTGTATAATTTTCAACTAGGTAACATGAAAATTTTGTATGGAAATATTCCTTTAATTACATAGGAATAAACATTTGTTACACAGAAAAATGTAACAGAGCTAAAGATAAAAATTAAGTTTGAAAGGAGATTGTTATACATTCATACATTCTTTTAACAGTAGCAAAATATGTGAGTCATGTGTACAAAACTACGGCCTGTATGTAGTATGATTAATAACAGGCACTTAAAATGCTCGGGACATTATGTGCAAATCGTTAATGTGAATTAACTTCAGAATGTCATATTCTGCTTTTTTCTTTCTGCCTCTGGCACACACCATGAACAAAACACTTAACCCACACTCACTATGAAACACTAAGTGACTAAGTGTAAAGTAGTATGAAAGGTACTTTATAAAGACTAAAGAATTCAGCAAACTATCTTCACTGTAACATCATAGTGGTGAATGTCTAACAATGAGGATCCAAACTAAATCCATCTAAATGAGATTCAAAACAAATGTCTACAGAAATTTTATAGCAATATTAAAGTATACTGTATTTTCTGAGCCTCAATCTAAAAGAAGCTAGTATCATTAATTTTCAGGAGGGTTCTAAAAAATGTTACAGTGTAGTAAAAAGAGTTCTGCACTTTGAACCAAAGGACCTATGAATCAGGTATGGAATCTTAGGCAAATTAATTATTCACTTTGAACTCTGTTTTCCCTAATTATAATATGAAAATAATGTTATCTACCCTCGCTTTTAACTATTAAATGCAAAAACACCTCAAAACAATATGACAAAGTACTATTCAATAAGATGCTATTATTTTTATAAGAAAATCAAGTATGAAACAAAGCATATTTCAACAATATATAGGGTAAGAGAAAAGTGGGATTCCAAAACATGGCAATGTGGTCATTAAGCACAGCCTTCCTAATAATTCTCTATCAAATATACAAGCATATCTAACAAGTGGCCTGGTGGTAAACCTTGCATCTCATCGAAAAAGAAAGCAATCATCATTTGAAGGTGATACTTTACCTAGTCATAAATTCCTCAAACTTTGAACTGGTAAGGTTAAGGCTGGACCAGTGTGTATCTGCCACAGGTTTGTGCTCTGGAGGACCCAGGTATGCAAGAAGTGTTGCCATCTTATCAAAAGGTCGTCTTCCAACAGCTTTGTGATCCCTAGGTATAGCAAACTACTTAGGAAAAAAGTAGCAGTTCACATTTAGCAGAACACATTTCTTTAGATTGTCACTGGCTGCTTTTCTTTTTACTGTCAGCTGGTGGTTCCTGCTAATTTGTAAACAGCATCCAAAAGAGCTCAGGGGTTTTAAGTTTACACTGAGACGTCTTAGAAATATGACCACTCCCCAAACTACAAAATTCACATAAAAATTCATTTTGTTCTAGTATTAATCCATTACCATTAAATGGGCAATCAGTAAGTAAATATAACATTCTGATCCACTTTTTAGGAAGTGGACATACTGTCCCTGATATCAGATTTCTGCTTAATCAGGGTAAATATGAATTTTCAACAACTATTAAACATTTAAAAGTAAAGATAACGACATTATTTCACAAACATCAAACTGGCAAAAATTTATGAAGTTTGCTAATGCCAATTTTGATGAGGATGTGTATAAAGAGGTACTCTCACACAGTGCTGGCAAAATGTAAATAAGCATGTACACTGTGAAAAGTAATGTGGCAATATCTAGTAAAGTTGAGGCTGTGTATACCCCAGAACTCGGCAATTACACATTTAGGTAATACACAAGGAGACAAACATGAAGAATATTTATTACATCACTATTTAAAATAATAAAAAACAGGAAACCCTAAATATCCATCATTTAGGAAGTGCAAAAATAAACTGTGATATAGTCATTCAATGAAATACTAAGTTAAATAAATGATAAATCTCAAATAGAATATTGTGTGACGAGACTATACTCAGTGTATCACTGCTGTAAAATTTTAAACCACACAAAACTATATTATATGTACCTATGTTATACCTGTAATTTCCATTTTCTTGTTAGTTACACAAGAGAGAAGTAATACCTTTTCTTCCCCAAGAAATAAAATGTTATAAAGATCTGAAGTAATTACAGCAAAATGAATAATGTTAAAGCTAGGTGGTAGACATGGGTCTCTGTTACATTATGGTCTATACTTCTTTGTATGTTTGGAATGTGTCTTTTTTTAAAAAAACAAATTGAAGAAAAACTCTCTAGTATTAAACTACATGAATATGATTGTAAGTTATATAAGAGTTTGCACTTAAAAAATGCATTTAAAAGAACGTTTGCATTTAGAAGTTCCACAGTTTAAGAGCCACACAGATACAGAAAGCATCTTCCTCTTTCTATCTTAGGCACATATTAGTCATACCCATGTCTACTTCAATCCATTAACAACTCTTAAAGGATTAAAATGCTCTCTCTTTTAAACTCCTAAGTAGTTGCTAGCCTTAGCTTTATGGTCTTCTATTTTTCCCATGAATGAACAAACCATTTTTATTGCCATTTAAAAGTAATCTGGACTCATTTTACCTTTGTAAGAGAACTCATACATAGGAATTTGGGCCCTTTATAAACATACATAACTAGAAAGGACAGCAAATGATTCAGGCTACAAGAGACTTTAACTAAAAACAGCGAATGAAACAATTCCTAAATTAATAATCTTCAATTATTAAGTATTGTCTATATAAAGCTATTTGCATATACTTAGAGTATCACAAATGGGATTATAGGATTGCAATAGAATAGCAATGTTTTAATTATTAAATTCCTAAGAATTAAGCTGCTCTTCAGATTCAGATGCCAATACTCACTTGAACTTCTAGTATATTTAAACTTCTCTATGTCTTGTTGTACATTACATTTGCAAACCAGAAAAAACCCAAAAGGCTAGTTTGTGAATTCTTAGCTTAATTTTTTTTTTCTTTTTTTATTTGGCTGTGCTGCATGGCTTGTAGGATTCTTAGTTCCCCCACCAAGGATCAAACCCAGTGAAAGCACCGAGTCCCAACCACTGGACCACCAGAGGATTAATTCCCTCTTAGCTTAATATTTTTATAAAAGTCTGTAGCACTGATGTAGGTTGGTTGATCATTTAATATGACTTAACCTGTTGCCTATATACTTTTAAAAAGAGTCTACATTTCTCTTTCCAAATCATAATTCTTATCTAAGGAGATGCAAAGTAAAAAGCATTATTCATGACCAATAATTTTATTGGTATAAATTTAAACTGGGCCTTCCCTGGTGGTCCAGTGGGTAAGACTCCACATGCCCAGTGAAGGGGGCCCGGATTTGATCCCTGGTCAGAGAACTAGAGCCCACATGCATGCCTCAACTAAGAAGTCCGCATGCCACAAATAAAGATCCCGCATGCCTCAACAAAGATCCCACATGCTGCAACTAAGACCCAGCACAGCCAAAAATAAATTATAAATAAATAAATACTAAAAAAAAAAATTTAAGCTGAGACTTTTCAATATCCCCATGACAGGGAAATTTTACCTGTTGCTGGAAAGATACTGGCCAATTTTCTCTTGATTGTTCCAGAGTAGACGATGTAAAGCAAGCACATTGCCATCACTGATGAAGGAAAGACTATGATTTACTGCATCACTTGTAGGACAATCAGATGCTATATCAAGGAAAAACCTTCAAAAATGCAAAGTTATTAGAATTTCAAAAACCAGATATACTCATATCTATGTTTGAATTAAATCTATGTGAAGTAACGTTGTGAAATTACTGCTATTACAAATATGGAGGTTTTATTCACACACATGACTATCATTAAACGAAACAAGAAGAGACAAGGAGAAAGTTGGTCTTCCATTCCTGATACCTGGCTACAGCTTCAGAGTAGGCTCTGGGTCAGACAACGAAATTTAAACAGATGAGACTCTGTAGAGAAGCCAGGACTTTACAGATAAGGAAACGGAGGCCCAGACAAGACAAAAGACCTCCCCAAAGCTATACGGCCTCTTAGGTCAAAGCCAGTACTTTGCAGATAAGGAAACGGAGGCCCAGACAAGACAAAAGACCTCCCCAAAGCTATACGGCCTCTTAGGTCAGAGCCAGGATCAGAACCTTTGTTCTTTTAACTTTCTATGGGTAGTCAATCTGCCAGAATATAAATCCTATGCTGACATTCACTTTCTTTCCAATGTGATTTGCAGTCCAACAGTACACCTTTTAAACTCCAATTAGAGAGAAATTCGCAGGAACTATAATGAAAAATTGGAAGAGAGTGTTGTACAAGTATAGCTTAGACTGTGAGCCAAAATAATTAGATTCACACTGTATGAAAAGTAGAATTCTTTTTTTTTTTTTTTTGCGGTACGTGGGGCCTCTCACTGCTGTGGCCTCTCCCGTTGCAGAGCACAGGCTCCGGACGCGCAGGCTCAGCGGCCATGGCTCACGGGCCCAGCCGCTCCGCTGCATGTGGGATCTTCCCGGACTGGGGCACGAACCCGTGTCCCCTGCATCGGCAGGCGGACTCTCAACCACTGCGCCAGCAGGGAAGCCCCGAAAAGTAGAATTCTTGACGTCAACTTACATTTACAAAGCACTTTCTCATAAGTTATGTCATTTGCTTCTCTAAAATCAACTCACAGGCAAACATAGTGTTATACCTACTCTACAGATAAACCAACAACTCAGAGAGATAAAGAGAAGCAACTAGTTAGTTATGGGAACCTAGGAGAACTCAAGTTTTCTAAAATCATAAAACTTCAAGTTATCCAGTTACTCATGAACAAAATCTTATGCATTTGCATCACGTGGTTTAAAGAGTAACTTTTTACTTTACATACATATCCAAATTAAAGTATCAAAAATATTCTAACATCAAAAAAACCTGTGATTATACACTATAATGCATTATCTGGACCAGTTTGGTTTTCATTTTTACTGAAAGAAATCTTTTTCCTTCTTCCTCTCCTCCATATTGTGTCAAACTCAAATCCTTTATTTTAGTATATATGTCAAAAATCCCTCCTGGTTTTTAAATATGGAAATTACTACCAGATTATAAAGAATATCATTTTATTTCATTACTGTCTTTTATAGTGAAATAAAATAAGATTATGTTCTTGACCAAGAGAGAAAAAAGAAAAAAACCTACACAGGAGCTCCATGTAGATCAAGTACATAGACTTGAGTGAAACTGAAAATATTTGATCCAAACAGAGCAACTGGCTAAGTAGCAGGCTGCTCACCTTCGTGCTGCATCAAAGTTGCTTTTCACAAAATCATTAAAAGGCCGCATGTGCTCTTCTTTTGTGAAAAGGACATGATTGGCAATACTCTGAAGTACCTAAACAATAAAATAGGGTTATAAAGGATCTGATTATTTATTTATGAAAGCTACACATTCATATATTCTTTAAAAAATATTAATTTTCTCACTGATACAATTTCTACTGGTAGCTAAAAATCAATTATTGCTCATTCAATAAATACTAGGTTTTGTTTCTATGCTTTTCCAAATATGAATATAATTATATAAACACGTATATATTTACATATATAAAATACAAATTAAAATTTTAATGTATTTTTTAATTTAAAAATCATATAGTATACATTTTGGTTTCCATTTCAGAATTTCCATAATGATTACATAGAAAACCATCTTCAGAAGACATTTGCTAAAATATTTTCAAATGATAATAAGGTCCATCGGTATCAGTCTAATGAATTTCTTTGTAATATAAACAAATAAAAATAAAAACAAAACAAAAGCATATAAGTGAAAACCACAGGGCATTTCAAAAATTAAGAGAGAGTACAGTGAATACGAAAAACTGAAAATTTATGGAAGAGAAAGTTTGAATAGTTATATTATCAAAATGATTCTTCACCTTTGACATTAACTTCAAGCCTCTTTCGATTCTAGGTGGTGGCTTTTTATCTAAAATCCCTGCTTCATATGGTGAGACAATGGCAGGATTGATAAATCTGAGAAACATGGCACTTCCCACTGCACCGATGCTGTTCTGAGGGAAACGCTGGCTAACCACCTAAAAACAAGGAGTTGAGAATTCAGTATATGGTTTGAATTAAAACAAGGAAATGGGAAGAAAGGGCTCGAAAGTCAAACTTTGCACAAAAACGGTGAATAGACCAATCCTTGTGAACAACACATGCCTAATTTTTCCTACTCCCAAAACATCAGTAAACAAAAATTTATCCTCAATTCTTGCCCTCTATCATTTAAAAGCACAATAAAGGCATCTAAGAAAAAAAGAGAAGTCTCATAGATGAGTTGTGTAGAAGAGATCTGAAAAAAGATCTTAATTTTATCATCACTGTTTATACTGCAGGTTTGATGAGCAACAAAAGCAGAACAAATTTTCACACAAGGATTATCATATTTTACTAAGATTACAAGACATGAGAGTGTGGTCAACGCTTGTAAGGCAAAGCTACATAAGTTTTCAACAGCATACCCCTGAAACATCCAATACCTAATGGTAAATACTTACATTTTGCCGTATACCAGGTACAATTAAATTTCTTGAGCAAAATGCTTGCCATATACAAAACAAAACTTAGTTTTCTTTGATTCCTATCGAGAGAAAAAACTTACTTACAAGTAACATTATTGCCAGTTCTTTTTCTTCATCAGAATGCTTTATAAGGGCCTACTTATTATTTAAACCATGGAGGAATGGGAATTCTTGGGGACCTAAAAGAAAAAAGGATCCCACCAGCAAAAGAGAGAACCCCTATGTGTACCTCAATTTGTAATTCTGTCAAATAAAAAAAGTTAAAGATACAAGAAATCGTTGCCCACACTGAAAAACAAATGTGAGCCCAACATTTTAAATGGATTTATTTTCTCTTTTTCTCTTTATAAAACATTCCACTTTGAAGGTAAATTAGACTGGGAAAGTATTATGAAGCTGGCTCGGCTCCCATCTTTTCCTTGCGTGTCCTGTTTTAAATTAACACATGAAAATTATAGTTTTCTGAAATTTACATTTGTTACAGATAACACACATATTTATTTTTAAAGAACACTCATATAACATTTAAATATCTACAACTATTCATGCTTAGCGTGGCTAACTGCTGCTTAAAGCAGTGTTGACTAACGGCAAGGCCACAGTACTCCACTCAATATTCTGGGATTCCAAGGATAAACCTGCATTTCAAAGGCTATTGGGGGAAAATGAGAAAACAGGATTTATATGCAGAATCTCACATAGCTCTAGTTTTCTTCACAATGCCTCAAAAAAATAATACTTCTTGTCATGAATTCTCATAGCTGACTGACTCAAGATTAACTCTGGAAAGAATAAGAATCATTTCACTTCGTTCTATTTCCTTCAGTGCTTCATGTGGTATACATTTTAAATGTGTTCTGCCTAAAATCTCAAAATAATTTTCAACTATATATGATAGGAAGTTAGTAAAAATAAGACTTTAGAGAATGACTTTTTAAGCTGAGAAAATCTTTGTGAGAGGTGATAACAGGGGTGAGTTATAACTAATATATTCTCACCTTCATGTATACTGCATAGCTCAGGAAGCTTTCTTGGTGTTATAGTACTTGGAGTGCTATTGCATGAAGGACAACCTTACACCTCAGTAAGAGGAAACTGGTGAAGGTGGCTAAACACAGCAGTCTTAGAAGAATAGCTTTAAAACCTAAATATTGTTTTAGTTATTTTTAGCTGAAATACAGTTTTGGAAACAGAATTAAGAAGAAAACACAAGTGCTTTTTACTACTCTAGTACAGTGTTTAACCTTTCGGGAGTAAGAACAGAAAAATGAACGTTTACTTTCGCACAGACAAAACTCTTCATAAATTTTAGAATGTTCACAGACCACCATTGCTACTGACTGTTTCTTTTAGAACTCACAAATTTTAATCTGAAAAGATAAGAAACACGTCAACAAACCTACAAATTTTTAAAGCCTTTAAGGAGTGAGTTAGCAAGAAGGAACGGGATTAAAAACTGCTTTATATTTATAATTGCAAATAGGTTGTTTTAAAAGAATCACATATATTCAGTTTAATCCATTAAAATCCTGAAATGGTTTTTAAAGAAGTAAACGTTAAGAGTTTGGTTTCCAAAGAACTGCTTAATTGTAAAATACTAACCTGCTGGGAAAGTGTCTCAAAAAAATCAATTACTTATATGCACACAGAGAACTCTTTTAAAATGCATTTTTAGAGTAGCTATTTCCTGGTTTTCTCCAGGACAGAAAAGCTTTTAAAGTGTGACGCACACTTATACCTGATTTAAACTCAGTATTACTCAGTCTCAGAATTTAATGAATATCTGAGTGAATTACTTCCCTAACGGAATATTGTAAAAATTATGAAAGGTACTACACCTTCACTTCCACATCTTCCACATCTTCAAAAATAATTCATGTCAAAACTCAAAAGCATCCACACTACAAGAACACATATTGTTTCATGTATCATATAATTATGTATCTCACCAATGACAGTATATTTTTGGAACTAAAACCTGATAAAACAATCAATATCCATAAAAATGCTCAACAACAAATTTTATGAGTTAATTTATTAAAATACTTCTTTTCCTTTCACCACAAATTAACATCAGTATAATTTTACCTCATAATATACACATACTCAAGTTGTTTTTATTTTTAATCTGCAAAAAATCTAATTTGTATCCAAAAGACATTCTGCATAAAAGGTCAAAGTAGGGCCAGTCTGAATGCTGAAACCAATTATCAGTCAAATGTCCCCTTTACTTACCTCCCCGCCCACCCCCCCATAAAAGCTGAACTACAGGTTACAAATAAAGGCAGTCATACACTGTACATCATCAAGAGAATCACAACCCATCTATCCTTAATTACCTGAGGTAGGCTGACAACTTCTCAAAGGAAATCTAATTTACAGTATATGTTTGAGTATGATAAAGAGAATTATCTATAATATGATTACACAGCTATATACCAGAAGCCAGAACCTTCTCTCCATATTTTACACATTACAATCCATGGTACATACACCCCCAAAGAAAGTTAACTTGCTGTTTAGATCATTAGATTCTGTTAAGCCAACAACTCTATAAACCAACATTTTAAATTTATAATAACTATACTGTCTTCATTCTTTGGAACGTGTTCTAAAATATCTCAAATTGCCAATTAGATTTCCTTTGTTTCCACAAGGACCTCATATCACTTGTGCTGAGAAATACATTCCAAAACTTAGTGTTACCCAGAAACATTTATTTTTAAATCTGAAAATAACACTAGTAGAAAAAAACATTTCAAAAAACAATTTTAGACAAAATCTTAATAAATAAAGCAATGTTAGGAAGGCTAAAAAACATGCTCTAGAGAAAGGGAGAAAGCCTGAATTTTAATTTATGTGATATACTACATAATGGTATTAGTAAAACACCAAACAAGAGTGTTAGAAATAGTAAATTAATTTGAACAGTGATGGTGTATATTATGTTAAATCCACATACGCTGAGAATTAGAAGGCTGAAGCATTAGAAAGAAATGTTTTTATTAAATAAGATGGCCATCCAATCCAATCCATTTGCTCACAGCTGACCAAATTTACTTAACATATCCAAAAAAGAATCTCCTGAATGGACATAAAAGCATGTCTCTAAATTTTAATTTAGTTCTGAATTTAAAATAGAAATTTATTATATGTAAAGCTCAGACGAGAAATGAAAGATGAAACCAGATGAATACTCTACACTAAATTTTACCTTTTAAAGTAAACTAACTACATGACTCCTAAAGGTTTTCTTTACATCTTTCTCTAAATTCATTTGGATTGTATGAACAAAGGTAGCACTGAGCCTGATAAAGATCGGTCATACTGACAGATAATGGCAAATTTAAAATGAATGCATGTTAATATTTTGGACGTCACTCACAGGAAGAAAATAATTATGACTACCATAATTTTCCTCCTTTTAAATTAGGGCAAGTTCATAGAAGCAGGTAAGTATATGCATATCATGTTTGCAAATAAGGTGTTTCTCTATAAATATGGACTCACTGTTTTCCTTTATTTCAAAAGTACTATAATTCTCAGTCCCAATAGTTTAATAATGATTTTCTCTAAGGTAAAAGTGGTTTTGTTTTTTATAATCTAAGCACAATTATCTAAATCCTGGCTGAGACTGTCCAGATAAAAATATAAGAAGTAAAAAATAGGGCCTCCCTGGTGGCGCAGTGGTTGAGAGTCCGCCTGCCGATGCAGGGGATACGGGTTCGTGCCCCGGTCTGGGAGGATCCCATATGCCGCGGAGCGGCTGGGCCCGTGAGCCATGGCCGCTGGGCCTGCGCATCCGGAGCCTGCGCATCCGGAGCCTGTGCTCCGCAACGGGAGAGGCCACAACAGTGAGAGGCCCGCATACCGCAAAAAGAAAAAAAAAAAAAAAAAAAGAAGTAAAAAATAAACTTTAGCTACTTTTAGGTAAGATTTATTAGAAAGTGACACTTTCCTTCCATGTACTTCTAACAATTAAGAAAAACTTTTATCTCTAGGAAAAGAAATCACTCACATTACCTGCAAACAAGAAGCAAGAATGAAGAGAGTCAGCATTTCCTAAGGCCTTGAAATTAAGTTTCTTTTGCATTCATTTATAATTTAAAAAATAAATAATAAAATTAGACCAGGGATATCCAATGCAACAAATGCCCCCAAAATGCCTTTGGGATAAATCAAACCAAAGGAACACAGAGAATGTTTCAATGTAACTTAATTCCAGGGTTAATTGAAATGAAAGCTACTTTGTGCCAGAATTAGTAGAATGATTTTACAGTGAAGGTCAAATAGGCTGAAGTGAAGATGTTCTTAACAAACAGCAAAAGATTTTTGTTTTGCTTTGAAAGAAACAGCTAAAAAAAAGTTCTCCAAACTTACTGATTTTTTGTTTTCCTTTTTTTCTTTTACTGTAGCTTTATTCAGTAGGGAGTGGCAAGTTGCCTACAGAACAGAGATGAGCACAAACAAGTCACAGCACCATCTACATACAGCAACAAAAACAATGTTGGCTTGTACATAAAATTACATGATCAAAATGTAACACAAATGGAATCAACAAAAAATTAGGAATCAACTTAATTTTGAGGGATGAATTTTATCTCTGGATTTTAATTTTTATTACATTTTTAAGCCAAAGCACTAAATAAATAGCAAGAAATGTTGAGACAATCATATCTACTATTTCTGGCTATAAATCACAGAAAAGCTCTCCTCAAGTGAATGTGAGGATATTTAATATTTACATTTCAGTTAAATCCTAGCTTTTGATAAATTTTATATAAAATGTTCATTACAAATAGATTATAATCTAAAAACACTTCTATGCGTCTACATAATTTTTTCTTGATACATATATTTATATATACTTCTCTGTGTATCCTTCAATTGACTTAAAAAGTTCTTTTTTCAATAGCTGGCATTGAATTCCTATCCTACTGATTTAAAAAATAAACATTAAATGGCTAAATATAATAGAAAAATACACTTTAGAGATTCTGAGCTAAAAGTATCTCTCTCTCTCCTTAAGAAAGATTACTCTTACAATTTCACTTATTTTTGTTTGCAGGCTACTTCCTGAAAAAGTTCTAATCAGAGGAGGTTAAAAGCTCTGCAACATTTGGGAAAAGAATGTTATCAGCTCAACTAGAAATAAGCATTAATATTAAAGTGAAGAAACTGCAGAGAAAATTACAGAATAAAACTGTAAGCCTGCTTAAAATTTTTCACAGATTTGACCATTTATCAGAATGTCTCCAAAAAAAAAAAAACCACACACACACAAAAAAAACCCCAAAACCCACAGAGACATATTGGCTTCATCTCTCAGAGCTCCTCCTAGGCCAAAGAGCTCTGTTAAAATTAAAAGACTTCTGATTGGACTAGACTAGGCACAATAATTATTTTTAAAATATCTTGAAAACAAATTAGAATTCTTTAATCCACCATACATGGCATTTTATTCTAGGAATTCTGTGCATTCAACACCATAACCCATAATAACTTGGCATTAGTTTGATATTTGTTCATCCATCCGTCCATCCATTCATCCAAGTAGTTATTGTGCACCTACTTGCTAGATACCATTCTAAGCACTGGAAGAAAGCAATAAAACAAGAAGACACAGTCTTTTTCTCAAGGAGCTTTGATTCAAACTTTAGACTATATACTAGTCTATATAAGAGCGCTAGTAACACAATTTATCCCCAAAATGCAGTTTTATACACTTTTTATTTTCAATTACGGTATATAACCATCAATTATAGCCTTAAAATTTTTGTGTAAACTACTTCTGTTTGGAGAAGCACATTTGCTAGGAAAAGACGACATTTATTTAGAATCATATTTAGCTCTTTCTCAGAACTCTCTCACCACAACTTAGGAGAATATCCACTCTGGGAATTATTTTCTCATTACTCCAAAACTATCAGGAGGAAAAGTGGAAATAAATACATGAGAAAATGTCTCAGTTATAAATCTAACACATGTTCACAGTTGGCTATTCCTATATAATCTTAACCTAGTCCACTAAGTAAGGAGGCATATAAAATGAAAGACATGGTTAAACCATGATTTTAAAAAGGTTTAACAGTCAAAAATACTAACTCAGGTAAAAAGATCTAAAGCTCAGAGAAATTTATTAGCTAGCAATATACTCAGCTTTCAAATCTTCCCCAGTAGGTCCCAAAGCAGGAGACATATTTACTAGAGGGAAAAAAACAATCGACTACTATCCCTCCCAGCAGAACATAAAAGTACAAATGGACCATTATGTTATTGTCAAAGTCAAAAGGGCAAGAAAAAGCCAGAAGAGGGAAGATGAATAAAAATAAAAGAGCAAACTAAGGGAAAAACTACATTTGGAAGGAGACTCAGTGAAAGAATATCTTGAGATCAAAGTTTATTTTTTTTGTTTTTAATTAGTAAATGTAAAATTTCCTGTTATCAGTCACTTATTAAAAAACAAACTCTTATTTATAAATAATATAGCATATATTTCCTCTATAGTATTGTACATTCCAACAATAAGTTTATCCAATACGTCCCCCAAATGCACTAACATTTAAATAATATTATTAAAGGGAATAATTGTATGTGAAATTTTAATACAATTCAGGTCTGTTGTAATATGGGATATTGTATTATGGCATGTTTTAAAAAGCACAACACATAGTGGTTAATAAGCCACCAATTATCAACTAGCATTATTTTCTGCATTATTTTCACTACCTCCCTCCCTTCCTAACTATGAAAGCTGGCAAGAATCTTGTTTACTTGGGTAGGAGAAATGGGGTTATTTATTCCTTCATTAAATATTTTCTAAGTACTTACTAAATGCCAAGCACTTAGTTCCTTTTTCCTTATCAAATGGGACTCCAAGTTTGCTGATGATACAAAAACTGTTTTCTTTTAGGGAGACAACCACATGAAGAATTTCTACTAAAATCTACTAGACCATATATGTAACCAGGTAGTTAGTACCCGTTCACTTCTAACCAGCTAAAGTCAAAGCCACTGCCACTTGAGAAATTCATTTGCTCTCTGAAAACAGTAACTATTAGGCCAACCAAGAAGTTGGTCCAGACTATTTTTAATATGTGCTCACCATTTCTTATCTGCCTAGTTTTATAAACAGAAGATGGACTGAATTGGATTTAAAGAGAAAGCTGAATAATGCCCAAACTTATGCTATTACTTACTGTATTAGATTTCATATTATAACTAAACCACCCTCTGGTCTCAGATTTAACTAGCTGAAAAAATTATGTGGGGCTCTCCTAAGCTTCCTTGAGCTATTTTGAAAAGGCAGGAAAAGTCATGATAAATTAAATTAAGAGAGTTTTAATGCTAAGTATGCTTCATCATCTACAAACATGATGAAACATTTTTTTATAGATACAGCAGATACATCTTTATAAATAGCAATGGGGGAAAAATTCACAAAGAGCAGCCTGAAACAGCTTTTTTAAATGACAATTTCACTGATCTTGCTAATGTCTCTAAGCAACCGAAGCCCTGTGCTAAAAAACAAATGGCTGGGGATAACTCTGCAAGGAAAAAGACACAAAAGGCATGGGTTTTGATAAATGCATAATTTTTTCCCCCTATACCTGCCCCTGTCCCAAACTCCAGACCCAATAATATTTCTTCCAGAATCACAGTTTTAACAGGCTAATGTGGATTTGCACTAATCTCCCTTGGAGTGATTAAATCATTTCTGAAACTGCATATGCCGATCAAAAACACAGTGGAAGCCATAAAAGAACACAGATGCAATTTCCTTAGCAAGTAGGGGATGACTGTGGACATCTGAACTCAGAAGCATTACTTGCAGCTCTAGTGTTGGAAAGTCTAATAATTTGACGTGAATGATGATGCAATATGTTTTATAAGTAGCATTGTACATAAAATAAACATCAGCCTGTCCTGGGAAAACCTGACACAAACACAATAGAGCTTAATGAAAAAATCAAAATTATGGATCAAGCATTTCACAACACAGAAAGCAAGGAGTAGACCAGCCTCATATGTGAAAGACCCTATGAGTAATTCAGGTACAAGATAAAAACAACAACAAAAATTTCATAATATATCTCATTTCAATCACATCTATTATACCCAGTAGATTTGGTGCATTTTAAGCTTCTCAAATGCAAGGAAAATGTATTATTTTTAAAGTACCCCCTTAAACTACTTTATATTTTTAAAGCCAATTTAAACAATTCTTAATGTATTATTCATCCAAATTGATTCAGTATTATCAACCACCCACTATTAGCAGCTAAATCCCTCTTTGGTAAAGCATTCTTTTAAATTTAGTTGTGGATTAATAATGGTAATCTCTAACCTTAAGCATACCTGGTACAAACAGTGGCACACACTTCGTAGCTGAGGGGGAAATTCGGAGGAGGAACTGATGATGGCATGGAAGAACTTTTCAGTCATCTGAAGGAGGTTCCGCTGGTTTTCCTCAAGGCTCTCTGACTGTTCTAACCTATCGAGAGGAAAAAGAAAAAAAGCAAAACCAATTAAAAACAAACAAACAAACAGACATACCCCTTAAAAGAGACTCCTTAAGAGACATTCAGCCAAATGCAACATTTGGACTTTGCTGGGAACCTGATTTAAACAAACCAACTATAAAAAAGGCAATTTTGAGAATTGTGTATAAAAATTCTTCTCCCTCTATATTTTCACAAATTTAGTATATGATTTTTATTTTTTTGTCCATCTAGTAGGTAGGAGAGTGCATCTCACAGTTTTAACTTTTATTTCCATGACTTCAGTAAAGTTAGACATGCTTTCAATATTTTGTGGCCATTCAGGCCCTATTTTCAACGGCCCTTCGTATCCAGTTTAATATCTCTAACTGCTAGGGGTCCCTCTTGCCAGTACCTAAAACTCAGTTTGTTCAAAATCAGCTGATTTTTTTCCTCCTACTTGTATGTCTCATCCTGTGTTCCCCATGTTGTCAATGGCACCATCACTGTTTCAATCACGTCATTCAGGTGACCTCTGAAGTCGCCTTTGTCCTCAGTACTCCATTATTCCCCACATTCAATTACTGTTGCTAATTCTTCTGTATGATTCTTTTTTTTTAAGGTATTTATTTATTTATTTGGCCGTGCTGCACAGCATGCAGGATCTTAGTTCCCTGACCAGGGATTGAACTCGTGCCCCCTGAAGTAGAAGCACGGAGTCTTAACCACTGGACTGCCAGGGAAGCACCTCTTCTGTATGATTCTAAAGTCTTGGTGCTGTGATTAAAGGCAGATATTCAGAAGGCAGACTCACTAGGTTAAAATTTCAGCTTTACCACTTATTGACCATTATGACCTTGGTCAAGATACTTAACTTCTCTGAGCCTCATTTTTTCCATCAATAAGACAGGAATAATTACAATGCCTACTTTATGGGGTTTAAATTTTACCCAGTGGCTCTCAAATCCACAAACCTTTACTTGAGCTGCCCAACCGAACTCTCAAAACACATTCCCTATGAAAGTCACTACTTAGCTACTTGTTATATGTCGTATCTCCCCTACTAAACTGTAAGATCCTTGAAGGATGTATTCATCTTTGACCCCTTAAAAACTATCATAGTACCTTACCAAAACAATTATTGAATAAATACTTGTTTTCAGGGCTTCCCTGGTGGCGCAGGGGTTGAGAGTCCGCCTGCCGATGCAGGGGATGTGGGTTCGTGCCCCAGTCCGGGAAGATCCCACATGCCATGGAGCGGCTGGGCCCATGAGCCATGGCCACTGAGCCTGCCCGTCCGGAGCCTGTGCTCCGCAATGGGAGAGGCCACAACAGTGAGAGGCCCGTGTACCGAAAAAAAAAAACTTGTTTTCAATCTCTTAACTAGTAATTTTCTTTCTATACTAATTTACATATTACATAAAAGTTTGGGACACTCCAGATTCCTTGCAGCTCACCATGTGGTGCAGCATATGGATACAGTAAGAGTTTGGAAATTAACGTAGACGACAGGCAGGAAAGATTTCATGGACTAGGTGAGTTCTAAAGGAGGGAAAGAATCTGCACAGGCAAAAAGAAGTAAGGGCATTTCAGAAAGAAGGCAGGACAAGCACACAATTCAATCTGATAAACGTTTATCATGTGTCTACTATTTGCCATCTTAATGCCAGGTGCTGAGGATTCAACAATAATTGGCCTTTGAACTTCTCAAAGAGGGGAGACAAGTACACACTAAGTAATGAGTACAATCATTCAAGGATATAAAAGACAAAATAGCAAACCAGAGATAGACACGATTAATTCACATGGCAACTGGTTGCCGGGAAGTCAGAGGCAGAAAATGAACTTGGGATATATGGGGAACTAAAAAGAGACTGGTCTAAATATGGGGCTTTATGCAGGGAGATCACTTAAGAAGCTACAATAGTAACTCAAATCTGAGATATGGAGGGCACAGAAGCTTTGCATATGAAAGAAAAGATTAACAATATATTTAACAGGGCCAGAAGAGATTCCTAGAAACCTTGACAGTTCTTGTCTACTTTGTGGGAACTTTTTCTTAATGAGTCAACACAGCAGCAGGTGTGCTGCTGGTCTGTTTCAGATGTTCCTCTAATACATCTATCCCTCCTGCCTCCCACATGCCAATGATAACTTATTGGCTATTCCATTAATTCTGATCTATAATGAAGCTTTGTGTTCAATTATTTAAGTGTTTGTGTGTATAAAAATTTTTCCCTCTGATTTTCAATCAGCTTTTGTTTTTGTTTTTTTATCCTATTGTTTTCCTGTTTTTAATTTCATTGATTTCTAATTTTTATTTCTTTCCTTCTGCTTGCTTTAGGTTTATACTGAACTTTCTCTAATTTTCTAAGGTGAAAGTTTAGGCCATTCATTTTAGATCTTTCTTCTTTTCTAATATATGCATTTAATGCTGTAAATACTACATTTCACTACATTCCACACATTCTGATAAGATGTACTTTCATTTTCATTTAGTTTTTCTTTTTCTTTGCATTTCAGTTTTGGAAATCTCTATTGACATATCTTCAAGTTCACTAATTCTTTTCTCATTTGTGTCCAGTCTATTGATAAGCCCATCCAAAGGCATTTTTCCTTTCTGCTACAATGTTTTTGATTTCTAGCATTTCCGTTTGATTCTTTCTTAGAGTTTCCATCTCTGTTTAAGTCACGCACTGGTTGTCGCATGTTGTCCACTTTTTTCCATAGAGCCCTTAACATATTAATTGTAGTTATTTTAATCCTTGTCTGATAATTCCAAAATCTGTCACACCTGAGTCTAGTTCAGATGCTTGCTTTGTCTCTTGAGACTGTGATTTTTATTGCTTTTTAGCATGCTTTGTAATTCTTTTGTTGAAAGACCCAAGACATAATGGGTAGCAGGAACAGAAACAAAGACGTCTTTAATGTAAGGTTTAATGTTAATCTGGCTAGGATTTAGGTTGTGTTTAATGTTTGCTGTAGCTATAGGTGTCAATTTCTTCCAGTGTCCTTGTTTTTGTCTATCTAGTTGTCTGGGATTCCCTAGTTTTCCCTAGGAATTTCTTCTTAGAGTCTCTGTGTTGAAGCTCTCTGTTGTAACCCACTTTTAATACACTGGAGTCCTGCTGATGTAGTAGTGAGGTACTGGGGAGGGGAAGCAGTCTATAATCTTATGCTTATATCTCCATTGTTTTACTGGGCCAGAGTGGCTGGGCTATGACCTTCAGAAGAATTTCTTAGCCTTTTTTCTCCCCTTATGTGAGTCAGGAAGGCTAGAGGAGGCTGAAGTTGGGGAACTGCCCATCCTCCAGGTCAGGTAAGGCTCTGGTAGTTATCCTTAAAGGCAGGCCTTCGTAAGGGAGAACAGAACACTATGGGCATATTACAAAATGGTTACTTTCCCCCTTCCCCTGCCCAGAGCACAAGGGGACTTTTCTTCCATCTTCACCATGAGAACCTGGTAGGGTTTCTAGAGGTCAAACTCACAGAAGTGTGGGGGTCCCCCTGACACAGGGCCCCCAGGAGCTTTCATTCTCAAGCTAATCCACACTCAACCTCCAGCAAGTTGTCAATTACAGCCTAAGTGTTCCTACCAGTTACTCACTCCAGCAGCTGTTTCTCCCTGTAAGCTGGGATTCTCTGAATTTGGCTGTCACACCAGTCTTTTCCCTTTTTTTTGGGGGGGGGGTGCCCTTCAATTCTCTGATGAATTTAAGAAGAGTGGCTGATTTTCTGTTTTCAGCTTTTTCTTGTTATGAACATAGCATTGTCAACTTCCAAGCCCTCTACATGTCAGAAAAGATGTCAACTTGATTTTAAGTAACCTGAATATAGGAAGTTTGTCATCTAGTTCCCTTCTCTGTACCAAAGTACTTAGTACAGTAGATTTCTTTCAGGCAGTAGTTCACTCTCTAAGCAATTTTTACCCTTTAGAAAGTGAAATTGCTAAATGGTAACAAAATACAAGATAACATTAAAAGAATGTCGCTTTTAAGTTTTAAACTACAACTTTTTAACCATTTTAACAATAACTGGTTAATTTAGGTGCCAGAGTTCTGATTAGATATTACTGTTGATACTTCAGCAAAGGCAGAGCCAAAAATATCAACTGATACGAAGTTGCCAAATAAAATTATTTAGAAAGAGAAACCATCAGAAACTCTGAACTTGAAAATAAAAAATAAAATAATGTTAAGGTCCTAACTGAAAGACAAGAGATGTGGCATAGAAAAAGCAAGCATAAGTGTTTAAAATTTCATTCAACAAATATTTATGAAATGCCAACTGTAAGCCAGATACCATGGGGACAGGTAGAAAGCTTCATGGAGATGGTGGTTTTTAAACTGCACCTTACATTACCCCTTGGCCTCTTTCCCTTCTCCTAAGTCAATCCTCATTATAGGAGGAAGAGCGAGATAGATTAAAAAAAAAACAGAGTCAAGCACGCTCAGTTCAGTGCCAGCCTCTCCATTCCAGATATGTCTGCCTGCAGAAAAGATATAATCTGGTCTTCTCTCCACTTGTGATAAAAAGCTTGCCAGCCCCTGTGATGGAAGCCTGTAGTTTACCCAGCTGTGCAAGGGATGGGGAAGATGATTCTAATTCAAGGTGATGTATTAGCAAGCTTATGTTATATGCCCACAGGATCTAAAGCCCCACTCTTTAATCATTTTTTCAAGCCTATGTTATATGCCCACAGGATCTAAAGCCCTACTCTTTAATCATTTTTATCAGAAATAAAGGAGATAGCTGATTCCTAGGTGCTTCACTCCCATCCCTCCCCTCCCTCTACCCTTTTGGTTTTGAATTTGGTGGGGGGAAAATGGGTATTACTTATTAGGCAACTCTAATCCCAATGAACCGCATGTTGTCAAGCCACTTTAAAAATGTACAACATGTGCATATTTCACTGCAGTTAAAGTACCGAGATGACATGAAAGAATGACAAGTAGTGATGCGGATTATAGTCAGATGAGTTTTTTTCTTGCAGGCAATGGGGAACAACTGATGGTTTCTAAGAAAAAAAGTGACAAAAAATTTTAGGTTTCAGAATAATTCCTGCAGTAAATGATCTTCAAATAAAAA
This sequence comes from Mesoplodon densirostris, assembly GCF_025265405.1. Taxonomy (NCBI): domain Eukaryota; kingdom Metazoa; phylum Chordata; class Mammalia; order Artiodactyla; family Ziphiidae; genus Mesoplodon; species Mesoplodon densirostris. The sequence goes on along the minus strand of NC_082678.1, from coordinate 52,049,411 downwards.
TATAATGCTAGGACAATAATTAGAAAGTTACTACAAAAGTCAATGGGATTGGGACTTCCCAGGTGGCACGGTGATTAAGAATCCGCCTGCCAATGCAGGGGACACGGGTTCAAGCCCTGGTCCGGAAGATGCCACATGCCGCACAGCAACTAAGCCCACGTGCCGCAACCACTGAAGCTTGCACGCCTGGAGCCCGCGCGCCGCAACGAAGAGCAGCCCCTGCTCGCCACAGCTAGAGAAAGCCCGCACGGAGCAAAAAAGACCCAATGCAGCCAAATATTAATTAATTAATTAATTAATTTAAAAGTCAATGGGATCGATATGGCATTGGCTAAGTAAAATATGATATTGCCAAACCACAAACTATTATGCAGCAGTTAAAAAGAATCAGATTATCTTTCTATACTGACAAAGAATGATCTAAGACACAGGGTTATGTTAAAAAAAAAAAGTTGCAAAACCATGTATATATTGATAATATCTTACCATTTACATTAAGTGCTCACATTATAATATAGTTTCTACCACTAGAGATATGTATATGCAAATGGACTGAAAAAAGGACAGAAGAACGGCCTAACTAGTAACAGTGCTATGTCTCTAGAGGTGACAGTCAAAGACACCTTTAACGTTATTTGTAATTTTCTTTAAGAAAAATGTATTTGAGGGACTTCCCTGGTTGTGCAGTGGTTGGGACTCCGTGCTCCCAGTGCCGGGGGCCCGGGTTTGATCCCTGGTCATGGAACTAGATCCCACATGCATGCCGCAACTAAGGAGCCTGCGAGCCGCAACTAGGGAGCCTGCCTGCTGTAACTAAGACCCAGCGCAACCAAATAAATAAATATTTTAAAAAAAAAGAAAAGAAAAATGTATTTTTTTTTTGTTTGTTTGTTTTTTTTTTTTTTTTGCGGTACGCGGGCCTCTCACTGTTGGGGCCTCTCCCGCCGCGGAGCACAGGCTCCGGACGCGCAGGCTCAGCGGCCATGGCCCACGGGCCCAGCCGCTCCGTGGCATGTGGGATCTTCCCAGACCGGGGCACGAACCCGTGTCCCCTGCATTGGCAGGCGGACTTTCAACCACTGCGCCACCAGGGAAGCCCGAAAAATGTATTTGTGTGTAACTTTTATAATTAAAGACTAATCTTAAGAATCAAGGGAAGAAATTATGAGGGCCTTGCCTCCTGTAGTGGAAATGAAAAAATGGAGAGCTGTTGCAGATGAGAGGATGACACACCTGGTAGGATCTACTTCGAAGCTAACGTGCTGCCAGTCAGAGGATGTGATCACAATCCGTAACAAAGGATCCAGGAGTTTCTGTAGGTAGGTAGCACCATATACCTAAAGAAATACACAAGTAGGAACTTATTACGCCTGCTCCAAATATCTTGCATTAAAGAAGACATTCTGCTCTGTACATAATCACTTTTTGGCATACCTCCGCACCAAAAAAAAAAAAAAAAAGATAAATGGATACAAACCTTGAAACAGAAGGTCATTATTTTACTGGCTAAGCTGTTGCCTCGGAAAAGAGTCTGCATGGAGTCTGCCAATTCTACTTCCTTAGAAAACATGTTCCAGAGCAGTTGGTAGAGTAAATGCCGAGAGTCAAACAGAGTCACTAGAACTCGAGCTAGTTCATCCTGAGAACAAAATAAAATTGTGTCAGTGTGAACAGTTCCATTTTTCCTTAAGCAGGAAACTGAAAGGCAAATCGAAAGCTGACAACCACCTGCTGAACTGAGGTATATGGTGACTGATTAAGTTTTCCCCTGGGGTTTTTATCTGTGTATATCTGTCTATAACAGATGACTATTTCTATACACCTACAGTAGCTGCTAACTCTAAGGATTAAATGATAAAAGGTAAGAGAGGCCAAGGCTTTACCAGAAGACAAAAAAAAATCCAGGATTCAGTTCAAATTCTATGACAAAACGAAAGAAAACAGAAATAGAAGATGATGGCAAAGAATTTGATGTGCACAGATCATTTTCTTAGAAAATCAATGAGGGCAAATAAACCTCCAGTGACCACAGGGCTCTACTCTCTTCTCACATGGTCAGGGAGACTCAGTGAACGCTGAACACGGCTAGGCAGGAAACAACAAAAATGGCAAAACTACAGGATTTGCAGCAAGTCAGGAAAAAGACCTAGGCTGTGCATTCAGAACCAAAAGATTAGTCAGATTTACATACAAAGTGGGGATGGTGGCTAATTCCCATCTAGTTCTTAAATGATAAGCCTCATAATTCCCCACAGTAAAGTATCTTTTGGTACACTCAAGAAAAATGAACGTGATAGTAAATCACTGTTTAACCATACATGTTGGGAAGAGATTTAGAGAGAACAGGGGTAGCCATAATAAGATGGCCCAAACTTCAATCAGTGACAACAAAGCCAGGATCACGGCATATAGCTCCTCTAATTCTTGTCTGGTTCCAGGATTATTATAATCTGTTATTCCAGTAAAGGAAAAAATTTCACAATCCTAACCACAGATAACTGAAGCCAAATAAGACCCAATACTCTGCTATACGTCCTACAGTTACATAATACGTAATTGACTAGATATAAAAATTCTATCCTCCATTTTAAAGCCAAGTGTAATTACAAGAGACAATTCAGTTACAAAATAAAACTATTTTTAGACTGCTGTGCTAGTTTTTTCCACTCTAATCCCTCCCCTGCAAAATTCTGAAAACTTTAAGCACCAGAATTTATTTATTTATTTATAGTATTTTAATTTAAGAATAACATAATAAAAATAACATCATAAATCCATAATATGTTAGCATAAACAACATTTTTTGGAAAAATAATTATATTTTCCAAAACAACAACAACAAAAATCTGTGAAGAGTAGTGTTGTTTTGTATTTTTGCATTTTTAAAAAGCATCTGGCTTTATAAATGATAGCTGAATTTTCATATAAGCACCAGAATTTAAATTTATAAAATAGAACTAAAATTTTTAAAGTTATCTTGTATTTTGTTTAGATACAGTTCGAATAGATCTGGCCTAATATAAAAGTCCTTCTCTAAAAAAAAGTCATTTAGTATAAAACACATAAGAAATGATTTACTGCAAGAAAACAAAATGTTTAAAGCCTCTTGGACTTAACTAATTCTATTTTATTGAAAAAATTACTGATAATTTTTAGCACGAATTATAGGTAGGTGCTAAAAGGTAATTCAGAATTCCATTTTCAAAATATATGAAGATTTGTGAACTAATGTTAGGCTTCAAGAGGATTTCAACCATTTCCTTTTTCTAACTCCCTAGCTACAAGCAGGATTCCATCTTCATTCATTAAACAATTACTTACTGAGTCATTGTTATATGCCAGATTGTACTTCAAGACCTGGAACTACAGCAGTAAACAACATAGACACGGTCTGCTCTCATGTAGCTCACATTGTGGTGGAATGAGACCAAGCAATCAAATAAACAAGATAATTTCACATAGTAAATAACTGCTGCAAAGAAAATATAACAAGGAATGGAATAAAATGACGGTGGGTGTGGTTTTGATTCGATGGCCAGAAAAGACCTCACTAGGAAAGTGGTATCTGACTTGAAACTTGAATAACAAGAGACCAGGGAATAAGTATTCTAGGCAGCAGCAGCAGCAAGGGTGCTCAAGGGTAGAAATAAGCCTAACATGTTTGATGGCCAGTGTGGTTTCAGTCTGGCGAACAAGAAGGAAAATGGCATGAGATGATGTCAGAGATGAGGCAGGGCCCAGGCTGGGTAGAGCCTTGTAGACCAGGGTAAAGAGTTTGAGTTTCACTGTAAGTATGAAGAATAAGATCCTGCAGCTCTTAAGCAGAAACACATCTACAGGCAACAACAGATTAGATATAATTAGATACAATTATAGATATAATTATAAATTAGATACAATTTACTAAAATGAAATGAAATCATTTTCGGTACAGTATAAACTAAACAGCTTTTTACCATGGAAAGGGACAAGCTTTCTCAAATGTTTAGCATATGTTACCAAAAACGATATGGTTCTAGGAAATTTTTTATTAAGAGATGCCAAATAGCCATATTATGTCTTCTGTATTTAAAACAAGCAATGTCACAATTTCAAATGCAAATTAGAGTGGTTAAATTTTTTAAAAATTGTATAACGCATTACAGAAAAAAAGAGTTGTGAACTAGAGGTATATCAATAGTAAACAGGCATAAGCCTTGAATTTTAGTTCTAGCATTACTAACAACTAAATATGAGATTTAACCCTAATTATCTCATTTATTATATGAAGACACCAGACCAGATCAGGGGTTTTAATTTTCTTTTGATGAGTGTTCAAATGGAATTTTTCAGTGGGTCAGGTAAGGAGTTTGAGTTTTACTTTAAATATGTGAAATAAGATCCTCATATTTAAGAAATCTAGCAAGGGCTAGAAGAGCCAACCACTTTCCACAGCTGAAAATCACTCAAATAATATCTGAAGTTTCTTCCAGCTCTAAAAGTTTTAGCAATTGATTCAATTCATTGATACACACTACTATATAGAAAATAAACAAGGAACTACTGTATAGCACAGGGAACTATATCCAGTATCTTGTAATAACCTATAATGGAAAAGAATCTGAAAAAGAATATGTATATATGACTCAATCACTTTGCTGTACACCTGAAACACTGTAAATCAACTATACTTCAATTTTTAAAAAATTCATTGAATGAATGAATTTTGAAGCATCTGCTATGTGCCAGGCACTGTTCTTCTGCTCTTACTCAATGCACTTACCCACTGAGAACAAGGGACCACATTGGCCAGAGCCATAGCTATTGGGAGCTCTCCTTGATCACCCATCATTGTGACCAACTCCACCAGTCTCTCAAAACGATCTGCCAACACCGTTTCTGCAAGTGTGTCAAATTCTGTGCCTTGTTGAAGGATTTTTGTCAGAACTTCCATAAATGTAGCTCTCGTCTGGAGATCTTTGTGATAACCTAAACCTGATATGGACAGACAGATGCAAATTTACTAACATGGTCTTTCTGAAGTAATTCCACTTGTCTTACATGCCAGTTCTCTAGGTTTTAAATTTCTAAATGAAGCTTTCATTTTATCTCACCTATGGAGTGCATGAGGCCACTGTCCACGTTAGCATTGAGTAAGTTTGACATTGCCAGGACTGTACAGTGCCTCAGTGATGCCAGCCTCCGAGACATGCCACGTTTCCTGCCACCTGTTTGTGCATTTTCATCTTCAACTTCACTACAGTCGTTCAAAAGGTTCATGAACAATGTGAAATACCTGTGAAATAAAAAGACTGACCCTTACCCAGGGAAGGCCACATCAACCAGACAGCGAATCAGACATTCTGAAACCATCACATGTGCATCACATGAGCGGCTCTGGGTATCTGCTTCTCTCCAGTCTTGGAGTAATCAGCCAGCATGGCTCATTATGAAATGTTTTGTGTTGAATATGATTTTATCCTGACAAAGCTCAGTATTTCATAATATAAACACCAAATACATGCAGTGTTTCCTGGTAAATGCATCACTTTTAATGTTTAGAATATAAAAATTAGTGGTCCAAACAGTTTAGACAATGACATTTTAAATGACTGAAGGAGGTGATCTGGGTTTTACTGCCAATAAAATTCACCAATCCGACTTCCCTGGTGGCGCTGTGGTTAAGAATCTGCCTGCCAATGCAGGGGACACAGGTTCGAGCCCTGGTCCGGGAAGATCCCACATACCGCAGAGCAACTAAGCCTGTGCACCACAACTACTGAGCCTGCACTCTAGAGCCTGCGTGCCACAACTACTGAAGCCCGCACGCCTAGAGCCCGTGCTCCGCAAAGAGAAGCCACCGCAACGAGAAGCCCGCACACTGCAACGAAGAGTAGCCCTCGCTCGCCGCAACTAGAAAAAGCCCATGCTCAGCAACGAAGACCCAATGCAGCCAAAAATAAATAAATAAATTTAAAAAAAATTCACCAATCAAATTACTTTCTTTAAAAACCACAAAACACTGGATTACTGGACTGAATGTCAATATTATGACATAGTATGAGTGTGTTTCATGTTTGGTAATTGCAATCATTGTTGCTTTTGTTGTGGTCATCCATTTACAATGCTTGGTGTCAGTTTATTTATCTCTTGTAAAAATAAAATACAGTGTGCGTGTGTGAAAAAAAAAATACAGGGTGTTCAGTAGAAAAGAAAAAAAACAAACAAACACAAAACACATGTGCATCACATGAGCGGCTCTGGTATAGGGCTTCCTATACAAGCCCTAACATGGATAATACTGCTTCAAGCACATGTTATACTTTGTGAGACAGCGGCTGATGGCCATAATAACAAAGCATTTGAGGTCCATTTTCTAAATATAATCATTTGCTACTTTGGTTACACTTTGTTTTGTTGTGTGTGGGGCTTTGTTTTTTGCTTTGTATTTTTGGTGACTGAAATTTACTTAAGAAATAACTGTGATTTGGCTTCCATCAATTCCACACCATCTCCTTCCTCAGGCTGCAGCGGAAGACCAGCCAGGAGTGAAACTACTGCTTCCATGCTTGCCTGGTCCAAATCTCTGAAGAAAAAAAAGTTTAAAGACCACAAATCTTTCAGGTTCTTCCACTCCACCTTCCCCTCAAATAAACTTCTTCTTAACAGACACAAACTTTAATAACTACCTATTTCATTAAACAAATTACTATGAAAACCTAAATAATTTGAGTTAATATGCAGAGCCCAGAATGCCAAGACATTTCAAGTTGGGGAGAGGGTAATAATAACTTTCTACAAAGTAATCTTGGCAAAATGACTACCTTAAATTAAAAGCACATACTATGGAAACAAGGCTGGCCAAAGAAATATATGTGAATGGTTTTTGTGTAATACATAATGTTTAAATATTTCTGATACATTGCAGTAAGTGTTTATCATTAGAGCAAACTTAAGCAATTACATTTTAGAAAGACTCAAAATGGCTAAGTTCCTCAAATAATATCTTTATCCAATCAAAAATTAAAAACCATCTAAGGCTTTATACACCTTATTTTCCAACTGTAGACTATCCTCCCTAAACAGACAACACAAGCTTTCCAAACATAACACTCTCTCACATTTTTTTTTACTGAAAGTCTTTTAGTTAAAAAGAAAAAGAAATAATAAAGATTATATCTTATATAATTCAAATGCAAAAGCTTGATATCCCAAAAAACAATTTTAATACACATAAAATATATGTATACAAACTATAATGAAGTAGTAGTAACACCTAGAGTAAACCTGCTGATACTTAGTTAAAGGTATTTTTTTTTTTTTTTTTACCTTGTAAGACATTTTACATCATCATCTGCTGCTTGGTTTGATGTTCCCATAACCCAATCTGTCAGGTATTCTACCATCTTATTCCTATAGAATGGCAGAGAAAAAGAAAAGAGGACTTTTTTAAAGTCACACATACACTTTTAGTCATATAAGAATTTTTAATAGTTCAAGTAATTTCCCAAATCACCCAAGCAACATGACAATTTCATAAAAGAGATACTGCTATTACAAATCTAACAGTGAGAAGGGCACAAACCTGAGTAACCTGGGTACTGATCCACCACATCAGCCCTTAGCTATGGTATCCATTTGGATACAGAATCAAATTCTTGTCTCAAGTGTAGTAAAATTTTAGAAAAAGGGAGCACTGTCATGGGCATAAAGGTTTGGGAAATTTGAAAAGATATGAAGAGAAAAAAACACACACACACACATAAAATGCTCCTTTTTCACCTTCCCCGCTTCCCATGATAACCAGGTGCACACTACTTTTCTGTACTTCACTTAACATAATAAGATTTACAAAATTTAACTTTGCTCTTTTGAGAACTCACCTAAATTTCATCTCTTGACAAAATGAGAGGTCGTCTCTCCTTGCCATCATTACCTCCACTAACTGACACAGTTTCGTTTTTATTTGAATTGCATGGACCATATTCCCAAGCACACGAACATATCTAGACACAGAAGCATTAAAAAAATAATAATCCGATACAAACAAAAGAGAAGATTTTCTAAATGCTTTCATCTCTAAGTAAAATGATTAAATGTAACCATAAGAACTATAAGATTTTCATTTTGTTTATATGAGAACATATATAACTTCTAATTACCTTATGATTACACCCTAATCTGGGTGCAACAGAGAAAAGGATGGCAAATTATTTCACTACTAACTACCGATACCAATGTGTGTCTGCTACACTTCAGCAGAATGCTTACCTGACCAGATTTAACATCATTGTTTCAATGCTAGCTTGCCCCAGATGTTCAGAGCTGCCTTCAGTATGATTATCTAGTAAGTTCTTCATTATAGCTATGGTTTGCTCCACAAACTGAGTATTGGTGTCAGTCAATAAAACCTATACGAAGAACAAAACATTGGGAATTGATTTGGGAATCAATGCACAGCAGACAGACCACAGAGAGATGAAGCTGCCTGATCTAAATGTCATACACATGCAGAAATTCAACCATGGGCACATATCCAAACGTGCACATAGATACACACAGACACTCATATCCATACCCAAGACATTGTTAACCCCAGGCACGCCCATGCACTAGAGTCCCTAAAAAGCAAATTGATTCCTACATTAGACGATTCTTCTTTTTGCAATGTTTTCACCTATTTTTTTAATATTATAAGTGAAAGTTCATGCCAGTATCGAAATTAAATAATCTAAAAGGAAAAGGCTTCATTATTTCAAATGAGTCACTCTATTCACAGGGAAGGGTGAAAAATAAAACAGAGAACACTTTACCTGCCCTTGGGAGTCAAAAAACTTGCTGATGGTATTCTTCAGTTTGTTAAAGAGCATTGGATAAAGAGCAGGACTCAATTCTAGACCCACCAGATCCTTAACATTGGTCCGTATTTGAAGTCCTACTTTCTCATGGTTACAGACCATTAAGGATAGCAGCCGATCCATAAATTTGCTGACAGGTGTATCTGCGTTTCCCTCTGAGGACATCACTGAAATCATGGAACCCTTGCGTTCACTGACTGGGCCCATGGGTGGGCTATAGGTTGCCAGGCCAGAATTGCTTCTCTGCTGCAGGCATACTCCCCCAAGGGCACAAAGGAAGCCAGTCATGTTGATCCATTCTTGTAGGGAGTCTGTGTCAGACAAATCTATGGATCCTCCTCCACTCACATGAGACATTCGCCTCTTAACGATGGTCTTGTGAAGGCTTTCAGCAGCCTAAACACAAAATTTTTATGGAAAGCATGAATTCAACCTAAATTGGTTGAGAGATTTGACAAATTACTTTTTATCCAACATTTCTTCCATGACAAAAGAACATTTTTTACATTTAAAAACTCCAAGTCTTCACTCTGTAATTTCTAGTCACATCAAGGTATCTTACTGCTTGAGGATGGATGAGTCTTAAGTTACAGAATTGAAGGTAGTGATACACGTATATCCAGTATCAGATACAGAAGGTGGTGATGGACTGCAGTTCAGGAAGGAACATACTTTCAAAACATTTGCTTAGGGCCTCCCTGGTGGCGCAGTGGTTAAGAGTCCGCCTGCCAATGCAGGGGATACGGGTTCGTGCCCCGGTCTGGGAGGATCCCATATGCCGCGGAGCGGCTGGGCCCATGAGCCATGGCCGCTGGGCCTGCGCATCCGGAGCCTGTGCTCCGCAACGGGAGAGGCCACAACAGTGAGAGGCCCACATACCGCAAAAAGAAAAAAAAAAAAAAAAAAACATTTGCTTATATCAATTCCTGGACACAGAGGCCACATCTGTGCTGCTTCAAGGAATATAAGCATTTGGAGATTTTTAACCAAGTAGTGTGTACACTTAGTAACTTAGTGATTGCTGAAGTTCAAGTGCTCTGGGATCAGCTCTGTAAACATTGTACTACTATTAATATATTGAGTTGGCCAGAAAGTTCATTCGGATTTTCCCATAAGCTCTTACAGAAGATCTTATAGATTCCCACATGGCAAGATGAGAGTAACCAAGTGGAAGAACCACTGAAAACAGAAAACAGTGTAATGAAGGAGTACAGAAAGATAAAAAATCAATAGAAAAAAATAATACTCCACAAGAATTTGTAACCTGACAGAGGAGGAACCTTCCAGGAGTTCTGGTCCTTTAGTTTATGGAATAGAGATGAGAAAGAAAAACTTACTATGTGTAGCAAAAATTTTTCAGATTCAATTTCCCAACTGCTTGCAAGCATAACACTCACCTTACTATAGAGGATATATCAACCTAAGAAAGCAACATATTAGGGACAATCTGTGACATGGTTGATGTAGAAGTGCCACTGCATTTGTTTCATTAGGTATGTCTGTTGTATGGGGAAAATGACCTCTCATGAATGACTGCTTTGAATATGGGACTCTTAAAACTTTGCCATTTCTTATAGCACATGGATTTACTACAGTTGTATCTAGTATTAGAATATGGCTACATATCTCTGCTGTCATGTAGCACATTATCTCTTTTAGGACCTACATTATCAGGTATTTATGCAAGTTCCCTGATCAGGAGTTAAGACAGAGCGGGGCTCACATATGGATGACTTAATGTGTAGCACAGTGAAAGAACCATTGGATACAACGCTATGCTTTGATAAAGTAAGCCTAGATCTTGCATTTAAGTACTTTACGTGATCTTTTTTTTTTTTTTTGCGGTATGTGGGCCTCTCACTGTTGTGGCCTCTCCCGTTGTGGAGCACAGGCTCCAGACGCGCAGGCTCAGCGGCCATGGCTCACGGGCCTAGCCGCTCCGCGGCATGTAGGATCTTCCTGGACTGGGGCACGAACCCGTGTCCCCTGCATTGGCAGGCAGACTTTCAACCACTGCGCCACCAGGGAAGCCCTTTACGTGATCTATTTTGACTAAGAGGTTGACTGGGCTCAGTCAGATAATGAATCAACTTCACACCTTCAATGATATATGCAATAATGAGTCACTGGCATCAGACATAGAAAGTCCATCGCAGAAGAACTTGCAGACTGGCTTATAAGCAACAATGTGGTAGAGCATATATATGGACTGAATTTCATAACTTCATACTGAGATTATCAAACACTGTCAAGTGACTTTGAATTTTTTTTAGCAGCAGAAGGACGACTGAGTACTTAGCATATTGACTACATTTGGGCTGCAGCACAGCTGAAAACACTGTAGTTGGTATATGCATGATTTATTTCCTTTATTCATCAAGAATTTGGATCCAGTACCACTTAGACATCTTCTTAATCTGGTTTCAGCTCTTCAGCCAAGTGTTCGTACTGAACAGACATTATACTTGGCATTGATGTTAATTAACGCATTATGGAATAATGTATTAGCAGCTAAGGCTCAGCTACCTAAACAGTTATTTGGCATCTTTATTAATCGTCCCGTTGAAAATAAGAAAGAGGAAGAAAAGCTCAGAAGACCAGCTCCATCACCTTGGTCACCTGCAGTTAGTGCTCAAAGCAGCAGTAACAGTGAAACTCATCAGAATGGAGGCAGTGATATTGAAATGGATGAGCAACTTACACATAGAACGAAACAGATGCAACAGCAACTTTCAGACACAAAGAAATCCAAGCAAGGAAGATCGGACAAAACTGCCAACAGTGGTGAAGATGGAAGTAGTGGTCCTGGAAGCAACAGTAATGGATCTAGCAATGAGGTGAATTCTAGTAATGCAAGCCAGTCAGCTGAGCGCTCTGGTTAATGAGGGACAGTCAGAAGACACTGCAGATTTGAAGCCCTTCAAGAAGATGAAGATCATGGTCATAATTCTCTTAAAAGTAGTTGTGGTACGGATCTTTGGAACAGAAAGTTAGAAAGTCAAGCAGGCATTTGCTTAGGGGATTCCCAAGGCCCATCAGCAAGCAATGGAACAGGAAAGGACCTGTTTTCTAACACTGAGCCCATGCCATCAGTAGATAATCAAATACAAATGCTGGATGCCTGTTCACACGCTGAAGACCCAGAACATATTTCAGAGGAAATGAATGCTGCTCATATAGCACAAGCATCTCAGGAACCTTGCAGTATTACACGCACTGGGGACTTCCTTGGGAGACGATTGGAAATGAATTATTTGCTTGTCGGCAATTTAGCATCACTAAATTCAGCATCACTACCACCACCACCACATCATCATCACTACCATGATGGGCATATGGCTGATGATAAGCTAAGTTCAGATGATGTCAGTTGCAGGAGCTCCCAGGTCAGTGCAAAATCAGAGAAAAATATGGCTGATTTTAACAGTGAAGAATCTGGGTGTGAAGAGGAGCTAGTTCAGATTCATTTCACAGGCCGAGCTACCATCTCATCTCTAACAACATCTTGCCAATGTAGCATCTATTTACCATGAACATCTTAATCAAGGACATAATCAATTCATAAACATCAATTCAACAGTAATTCTGTGAAAGACATTAATTTGGATATTGTTTGCAAGAAAGGAAACACCTTGTTGTGGGATACAGTCCAAGATGATGATACAGTTAATCTTTCTGAAGGATTAATAAATGAAGCAGAGAAACTTCTCAGTTCCTTAGTATGTTGGTTTACAGATAGATCTGAATGAGATTCATTGAAGGTTGCCTTGAAAATTTAGGAAACAACAGGTAAATAGGAATTTAAAAATTTTTTATTCAGTAGTCAAAGTTCACTTTGTGTATTCTTATCAACTAGGTGTGGTGAATTCATAGCATTTAACGTACCATTATCAACCTATTTTTTAGTAACTGTGGTTTTCATATTAGGTTTAAAGACTTCCCTTATAGGGTTCATATTGGGTTGGTCAAAAAGTTCGTTCGGTTAATGAATATGTTGTTCAATAAAGTTCTTGGTGAAAATGAAAAATGTCCTTAAAACCCAACGAACTTTTTGGCCAACCCAATATTTTATCATTGTCTTGCTTTTATCATACTTTTCGGCACTTTTCTTGATTAGATCATCTCCAACAGAAACAAAGGAGTAGTAGTAATACTTATTCTCTTCTTGACTCTGGGAACATAGTGGTGATTACTCTGGTTTCAAATTACAGTTAAATGTTCTTAAACTGTGTCACAGTGTATATAAAAGAAGTTAAATAAGTGATGTTAAACTGAAGCTGAAATATAAACATTTTGATTATGACACTGTTCTTTCATCTGGGGAATCTTTTGTGTCTTGACTTTTATAGTGCATAAAGAATTAGATTGGTGTTTCTTCTCTAGTTTGAATTCTGCTATATATTTATATACTTCTTATCGGGGCTCAAATATTACCACAAGTTTCTTGATTTTCAATTCTGTTCCACTGGTACAATTTCAGGTTTCCCTTGTCTTATACTGTTTTGATAATGTTGTCTCATTCTCTGACATAGAGAATTCAGTTATTAACTGAATATATTACATTACATCATATCATATCATATATTTTCAGCTTAGCTCTGCCCAGGCCTGATATAAATGTCTAATTTTATTGAATATTTAAGTGCTTCAAAATATTTATCTAGTTGAATTAGAAAAAGTATGTACAATATTTTATTTCCTACTTTTGGTCTTTAAAGGGTTATAATTTGAACAATCCCAAAAGAAAAATTGCTTGTTCGTGCAGGTATAAGAAACCACTAATAATAGACCCCCGTTAGTGGATCAATTGCCTCATTTTGTATATACTCTTTAAAAGGAATGCTTTTCATGGCTGGATGATATTTGATCATTTACACAGATATTATGGCAGTTCACTTTAAAATGTTAGTTATCTTAAAAGTTTTTTTGAAACTGTCCAACAGTTTTTTAATGTGATTATATCCATTTATATTCCCCATATGTGCATCTGCATACCCTGTGACCGAGCAATTCCACTGTTAAGTGTGTGCCTTACAGAAATACATCTATAAGGTCAGCAAAAGACACATTCAAGAATGTTCAGGGCTTCCCTGGTGGCGCAGTGGTTGAGAGTCCGCCTGCCGATGCAGGGGACGCAGGTTCGTGCCCCGGTCCGGGAAGATCCCACGTGCCGCGGAGCGGCTGGGCCCGTGAGCCATGGCTGCTGAGCCTGTGCGTCCAGAGCCTGTGCTCCTCAACGGGAGAGGCCACAACGGTAAGAGGCCCGCATAACGCAAAAAAAAAAAAAAAAAAAAAAAAAAGAATGTTCATAGCAGCACTATTCAAAATAACTAGTCATTGTATAACTATCCAATGCCAAAAAAGAATAGAAAAGAAAAATTAAATTGAGGATTGTTAAACAAAATAATATATTGCAATAATAATAAATGAACTACAACTGCACGAAATAGTGTGGCTGAATCTCACAAACATTATGTTAAGTGAAAGAAGCCAGATATTAGAGTATACTTCTATTGCTCTGTTTATATAAGTTTAACAACAGGAAACTGATTGTATTCAATCAGGATAATGGTTACTCTTGGTCATTAGTGACTGGAGGGGGCACAATGAAAGCTTCTGGGATGCTGGTAATGATTTCTTTCTTGATGTGGGTGCTGGTTGCACAGGTATGTTCACCTCCTAATATTTTACACTGTCACTTTGATTTACACATATTTTTGAATGTATACTTCACTTTAAAAAAACTATGCAAAGATGCAAAAAAAATTTTTTTAAGTAAAAAAACCCCAAACTTAAGATTATCATATACATTTTTAAAGAGCCACTAAAATATTTTTATCATAGACTAATATAATCAACACAGGATATCAAATTTCTTTTAAAAAGCTTTGATTTACATGAATGAAGCTTGCAAACATTATGCCAAGTGAAAGAAACCAGTCACTGAAGACCACATGTTGCATGATTCCATTCATACGAAATGTGCAGAACTGGCAAGTCTACTCAGACAGAAAGTAGCTTAGTGGTTGCCGAGGGCTGAGGGCTGGCGGCAGAGGTGCGGGGGAAGGTTAGGGAATGATAGCTAACGGGTGTGGGTTTTTATTAAATTGTGGTGGTGGCTGCACAACTCTGCATATACTAAAAACCACTGAATCATACATTTTAAACAGGTGAATTTTATGGTATGTGAATTATATCTCAACAAAACAGCTACCAAAAAAAAAAAGCTTTCATTTTAAAGCCACGTGTCCCTCTCCCAATAATGATATTAGGCACAGATTTTTGCTTCACAAAAACATAACTTTTGGGCTTCCCTGGTGGTGCAGTGGTTGGGAATCCGCCTGCCAATGCAGGGGACACGGGTTCAAGCGCTTGTCCGGGAAGATCCCACATGCCACGGAGCAGCTGAGCCTGTGCCCCACAACTACTGAGTCTGCCCTCTGTCCAGGGTAACAGATGATAACAGCTGATGAATGAAATGCCCAAATTTTAAAACTTCATTTAACCTATGGTTCAGTCTTCTGGCCACCAGATCCCTTAATTAGAATACCTAATAAAATAGTAAAATGTATTGTTTCCATTTTAATTTATTTTTCTCTACCTTTGTCGCTCCTTTCCTGAAAATTCTGTGAAATACTCTGATGGAGAAAGAGAAAGAAAAGAGGGGAAAGAAATGGTCCTATCATAAATCATCTCTAGCTCAGAGCTGTCCAATATTTCTGCAATGACGGAAACATTTAATATCTATGCTGTCCAGTAGAGTAGTCAACTTCCACATGTGGCTATTGTATGACAGAGAAACTGAATTTTAATTGTTTTTAATTTTAAATTAAGCTTTAATTTGACTAGCGGCTACCATATTAGTGCAGGTTTAGATGAACCACAACTAAGTATCAGTCTTAAGACATCTACATACTTATTATACTAAGAGGTCACTCACAAAAGATGAAGTAAAGTACATATGTTTAGGAGATCAATCAATAGACAAAATCAACTTCACAAACTCACCTGGCCATCTTCCATTTTGGCTTTTGGGTAGTTGAGGATTAGTTTTGTAGCTTGTTCCCACTTTGCATGTGTATCTTCCCAAGCCTGAAATGAAGGCAATTACCACTTGAAAGCAACTTTAAACCTAGAGCTAAAAATCAATCAGTAATAGGCAGGTCTCAAACCTGGTGCATATTATAATATCCTACTTATAATATGCACATATCTTAGATTTGCTTCAAAAGCTATTCCTGGTCTAAAATTGAGGGTGGGGGCCCGAGAGGGATATTTCTGTTGCCGAGGGCATACCTCAGTGTTTCCCGCAGTGGGATGCTCAATTCGCCGCAGTAAGGCCATCACTCTTTTCTGAAGTGCTGCTCTTCCTAAGCAAAGACAACAACAAATCAACCTACTGCACTTAGAGCCCTGCTTGCCAACGGAGAACCTGGCAAGCCCAACCCAAAAGGCAGAATAGGAGGAGTGGAATGAATACTTCAAATGATAAAGCTGAACACTTCCTTTCACCAGCCTCACAGGACAGGGGCACTTCACTGGGACTCCACAATGTCCACAGCCTAAAATAGCTACTCCCACCAAAACTTACTCATAACATGTGCCAATGTTTTTAGAACTTCACTACATACAGTTCAGGCAGAGTAAATTATATAATCTATAACTGAAAGCAATTTATACTGCCAGTTTTTAAACAAATGTATATGGCATATTAAAAACTCAGTGAGAAATTAACAACTTATTTCAAATACTATTTACTTTCACCTTACCTTGTGCAGAAAAGGATTTCAGGTAAGCTATCTGAATTAGCCCTGTAAACT
Source organism: Mesoplodon densirostris (assembly GCF_025265405.1). NCBI lineage: Eukaryota > Metazoa > Chordata > Mammalia > Artiodactyla > Ziphiidae > Mesoplodon > Mesoplodon densirostris. The sequence goes on along the minus strand of NC_082678.1, from coordinate 52,032,754 downwards.
TACAAAGTAGTAATCGTAAATACATTCTTATGTTCCTAGAGCAATCAGACGTCACGTGATTCAAGGCAGACTGAGTGAAAAAAACATTACCCATGATTTACCTGTTGACATCATATTGCTGACAGAGGCAAACTCCATGAATGTGTTATAGTTGGGCAAGAAGTTGTGCACCGACACTTCATCCACCCCACACCGGATATCCGCTTCCTCACAGAGGTGACGAAAACAGGACATGGCAACCAGGACAGCTTCAGTGTCAGGGCTCCACAGAAACATGTACAGGGCCACTTCTAGTTTGGTCTGGGCTTGTCGGCATATTGGCGGGGTTCCGCTGTACCCTGTTGCACTATCCTGGGAGTCAGGAGTGGGAGGCAAATATTTGCAACTTATGTAATTTTACTTACAAAACCCAATAATACAACAAGCTGTGTACCAGATATGTCTGCATACACTAACCCACAAGAACTTTTCCCCTTTAACCATGATAGGATTTTCAAACCTCAAAATATCTCACCTGAATGAGAACTCAGATTATTTGGACCAACATAATACTACTATCTGTTCAATTTCAACTAGAATAGGTATCCTTTCCAGATCCAAGAAATGTAGATTAAGTCTAATATGAACACAAATAAAACACGCACAACACAAATCTACTCAATGAAAAATATAATACACTTCTCAGTCAATCATAAATGACTAAGGAAGAGGAAGTAACATGAAATTCTATCCACCCTGAGGGAAGAAATAAAATAATCATGCTGCAAAACTGACTTAACTAAGGACATGAATAAGAACTAAAAATTAGTGTAGAAGATACATTGGGCTCTGGATAACATATTCCGAAAACACGAAATAGAGAAATCCTCATTTACAAAATGAATGCAAATTCTGCAAGTAAGACAAGAGAGTAAATACCACACTGCTTAGTAGTTGTTTTTTTTCCTTCAACTGAAGATTATATTGTAAATTATGGATTTAAAAAAAGCTTTGGTCTGAAAAAGAAACTCTAATCATTTGATATTTTCACTTGTATTATGATTTATTTTTAAAGGGAATTACGGACACAGAAGTCATGAAAAAAAACACTTACGCATAACATCAAGCAACATGCTTTTGTTCCCAGTAAATCTGTACTCTTTCTAGTTGACAGAACTTTTAAACTTCTGGGCTATGAATGGTCTTTCTTATGGGATAGAGAGTTATAATAATTATAGTTATCAGTTAAAGCTTTTAAGTGTCAAAAAAATCAAGTGCTGTTTACACATAATCTCATTTAATCCTCACAACAATTCTGGGGCAGAAATTATTATTATCCCCATTTTAAAGTCAAGGAACTGAATCACAGAGATGTTAGGAACTTGCCTGAGGGTCCACAAAGAACAGTAATAGAACTACAAGCTAAGCAGTTCTTCACTGTGCTATATTACCTAGTTGAAATTTACCCAAGTTCATTCAGAAAAAAATACAGAGCACAGATGATGATACAAGAAAACTACAAAAGAAACTCCTTACCATGGATGAATTTCCTTTTCCCTTTCGGAGAGAGGTTCCAGGAGTACAAGTACGTAGTAATTCTTCATGATCCATGGACACCTGACTGGTATTTCCACTTGAAGGAACATCACATCCTACTCCATAAAGGAAGAGAAAGTGACAGGAACTTCTATCTGCCTGCTAGAAAGAAAAGAGAAGCCTTTTCAAAGTACTGATAACCAAGAGAAATAAATATTTAATATAAGTTGTCTTTCTGTTTGAGACTATCCTGGAAAACCTCTCCCTCCAACTCCTGTTCCCCTCACATCGAAGAACATTCACTAGAAACCCAATAGTACAAATAATGTTTCCTCAGTATCTCTGAAACTCCTCTCAGTTTTCCACTCTTCAAATCATCAGAATCAAGAGATTCTAGAAATGTAAATTAACGTTTCTAGGTTTAACAGAGACACAAGTAAAACATCAACAACATAAAGCTACCACATGAAAAATATAATGTACTTCTCGGTCAATTAAAAACGACTAAGATTGCCTCCCATAAGATTTATATCCTGTGCTATGGTCAGGATAACTGGAAGTTGACTCTTTTTTTTTTTTTTTTTTTTTTTTTTTTTGCGGTACGCGGGCCTCTCACTGTTGTGGCCTCTCCCATTGCGGAGCACAGGCTCCGGACGCGGAGGCCCAGTGGCCATGGCTCACGGGCCCAGCTGCTCCGCGGCATGTGGGATCTTCCCGGACCAGGGCACGAACCCGTGACCCCTGCATCGGCAGGCGGACTCTCAACCACTGCGCCACCAGGGAAGCCCCGAGGTGACTCTTTTGAGATTAAGTTCCTCTGGACCAGTATTAACACCGGTATATAAGCCATATATAAGAGTGACTTCACTGACCAGAAGACTACAGATTCATTACTGGATTACTAATGCTTGTACTCTGGAGAATTATACCATAGGCAAGGGCATGAAACATGAAACATCTTGTTCCTTATCTTTGGAATAATGCCAAATTCCACTATATTAACACACTAAGATAAGCCATATATAAATAAATCCAACTTACCATTAGCCCATTTCTAAACAAAGAAAATTTAACAAGCTGCATGGTACACTGAAAAGCATACGCGTTTGACGCCTTTAAGATTTCTCATAGGGCTTCCCTGGAGGCGCAGTGGTTGAGAGTCCACCTGCCGATGCAGGGGACACGGGTTCGTGCCCCGGTCTGGGAGGATCCCACATGCTGCGGAGCGGCTGGGCCCGTGAGCCATGGCCGCTGGGACTGCGCATCTGGAGCCTCCGCGGCGGGAGAGGCCACAACAGTGAGAGGCCCGCGTACCGCGAAAGAAAAAAAAAAAAGATTTCTCATAGATTTTATCCATTCTAGAAATGGATAAAAATTCACTGAATCAAGTACTCCTAAAATTATTCTGTAATAGAAGAACTTTTTAATTGACTAATTATAGAAATTTTATGTTAAAAAAAAATTAAGGCTCTTCTCTAGCCCCCAAAACCTTCTCACCATACTTCAATAGTTCAGGATCAAAACTTTTCACTCAACTCCAAGGAAGAAGACTCCTGGTATTTTCAAGAGGTAAAAGCTTTCTCGCAGAAATATAAATAAACCTAGATTGAGGGCCCTCAATCTCTTCCCTTCAGCTTCTTTACATATACAGATAGATAACATTCTCTGGGCTAGCCTAGCCATAGGATTCAAGTCTTATGTATGAACTTGAGAGGAGAGACAGACTATGTTTTTACTCAATCTTCTTTGGTTATAGCAGCCCCCACTCCTCCTAGGACTGCCCCACAGAGTCCTGATTAACTCAGCTAGACTTTATCGGGATTGTGGCTTTAAGGCTAAAGGCTCAGAATAATTTTTAAAGAGTTGATTTGTCAGCCATTGTCTTCTGCACAAAATTTCCCTTGAAGACTGTAGGAGAGAGGAGCTGAATTAGGACTTAATTTGGCTAATACTCACTTCCTTAATCTCTTCTCATTACCATTCCAAATATTCTTCCATTTTGAAAGATGTCACTTTGCTTACCTTATTTTTAAGAAGAAATTTATTCCTGCAGATCAAAATTTCCCGCAACCATTTGAGAATTTCTGTGCTACTAAGCATTTGATGGCTAGTTAATTTCTTGCAGATGTAAAAAAGCATTTGTGAGCTGCAGAAACAAAGTTCACTGTTACCAGCATTGTCAACAAACAACATAATGCAGATAAAATCAGTCCATAAGAATGGCATTCTCTAATAATGGACAAAGTCTAGAGAAGTTTACTTTCCTTTCCAAGATTTGTTTTAGAGAAATGGTTATCAAAATGTTAATAGCCTGATCATCAAAGGATGTAAGTATACAGATTACGTTAAAAAAAAAAAAAAAAGCAAGTACTTCTAAGCCCCCTACTCTCCCAACTCCCAGCTGTTTCATCCATGCATCTCATTCTTGCAGAGGACTCAAGAAAAAATTATAGACCAGGTGCACAGCACAGACTGTATGTGAGCCTAATGCTCTAGAGCAGGGGTCTGCAAACGACTGCCTGCAGGCCAAATCCAGTCCATCATTTGCCTTCGTAAATAAAGTTTTAGTGGAACACGGTCACACCCCACTCATTCATTTATATATTGTCTATGGCTGCTTTCATGTCCCAACAGCCGAACTGAATAGTTATAAAAGACACTACCTGGCTCACAAAGCCTAAAATATTGACTACGTGGCCCTTTAGAGAAAAAGTTTCCTTATTCCTACTCTAGAGCTGCACTGTCCAACACAATAGCCACTAGCCAGCCACATGTGGCTACTGAGCACTTGAAATATGCCTTGTCTAAATTAAGATGTCCTGTAAGTATGAAACATAAAAAATTTTGAAGACTTTATTAAAAAAAGAATGTAAAATATCTTATTAATAACTTTTATATTAATTACATGTTAAAAAATATTATATATATACTGGGTTAAAAAACACACTATTAAAATTAATTTTACCTGCTTCTTTTTACTTTTGAACGTGGCAACTAGAAAATTTTAAGTTACATATGTGGTTCACATTACATTACTATCAAAAAGCATTGCTTCAGAGTCTAGGATTTAACTCAGCTGCCAAGTGACTTGGTGTACCCACTTCTATGATAAGAAAATGACAAAACCTGAGGCTTACACACTTACAATTTTCCTCAGTGTGTTACCTCTGTGCTCAGTGAAAAGTAATAATTTATATAACCAAGGAAATAAATTATAAAATTTATATATTTTTTGCCTTCTAAGCAGATATTCAGTATTAATTCATCCACCAAAAACACTGGTATTATCGAAAATGTATGAAAGATCATAGTTTAGAAAACTGAAATAAACTATTAACATTACAAAATTTTAATACTCTAAGCTTATAACTGTAAAAATCAATTTAAAACACAGTTGTAACCACATAAAAATCCGAAATAGAAGAGAACATACCAAATAACAGTACTTATGTTTGGCTAATGAAATTTAGCACAATTTTTAAAAATTTATTTTCTAAACTGCTGTGACAATGTTCTTACAGTTAAAACAAGAAATAATCTAATAATTTCAAGTCAAATAAAATACAAACTCATAAAACCTCTGGAGGTATAAATGAATAAAGTTTTACAATAAACTAAGTACTACAGGGTTAATATTCAAAGACAAAAATACAAAATAAAATGTTAAATTGAATTAAAAAATAACAGTGCATATACCTGATTTCCCAAAATGTTTCTACAGGAGCATCAGGATTCCACAAATCAATGCTATCTAACTGATGAAGAACCAACAGAGCCTGAATTTTTAAAAAAGAGAAAGAGAAGACTTATTCAAAAGAGTTATGGAAAACATAACACTGGAGTATTTATTTTACAAATGCTAACGAATTGTGCTACTTAATTGTAGCCTCAACACACAGTATAGGGCACAACAGAAAAACTCTGAAGAACCAAAATCTCTAGGGGATTATATGTATTATATATATATATAATATATATATATATACAAAAAATGAAGTTACTTTATTCCTATCAGTCTTACTTTAAATGGTATATACACATAAGTTATATACTGATGAATTCAGAATAGCAATATACATGTGTAAAAAGTGCTTTAAGACACAAACAAAATAATTTCAATAAGTATCAAAGAACTCTATGGAAAATAAAAATAATCCCAAAGTAAGGAGATCTCTCCAAAACTAATACACACAAAAATATTTTACCTCAAGACAATATGGTACTGGCACAAAAACAGAAACATAGATCAATGGAACAGGATAGAAAGCCCAGAGATAAACCCACGCACCTATGGTCAACTTATCTATGACAAAGGAGGCAAGGATATACAATGGAGATAAGATAGTCTCTTTAATAAGTGGTGCTGGGAAAACTGGACAGCTACATGTAAAAGAATGGAATTAGAACACTCCCTAACACCATACACAAAAATAAACTCAAAATGGATTCGAGACCTAAATGTAAGACTGGACACTATAAAACTCTTAGAGGAAAACATAGGAAGAACACTCTTTGACATAAATCACAGCAAGATCTTTTTTGATCCACCTCCTAGAGTAATGGACATAAAAACAAAAATAAACAAATGGGACCTAATGAAACTTAAAAGCTTTTGCAAAGCAAAGGAAACCACAAACAAGACAAAACGACAACCCTCAGAATGGGAGAAAATACTTGCAAACAAATCAACGGACAAAGGATTAATCTCTAAAATATATAAACAGCTCATGCACCTCAATATTAAAAAAAAACAACCAACCTAATCCAAATATGGGCAGAAGACCTAAATAGACATTTCTCCAAAGAAGACATACAGATGCCCAAGAGGCACGTGAAAAGCTGCTCAACATCACTAATTATTAGAGAAATGCAAATCAAAAGTACAATGAAGTACCACCTCACACCAGTTAGAATGGGCATCCAGAAAATCTACAAACAACAAATGCTGGAGAGGGTGTGGAGAAAAGGAAACCCTCTTGCACTGTTGGTGGGAATGTAAATTGATACAGCCACTATGGAGAACAGTATGGAGGTTCCTTAAAAAACTAAAAATAGAATTACCATGTGACCCAGCAATCCCACTACTGGGCATATACCCAGAGAAAAGCATAATTCAAAAAGACACATGCACCCCAATGTTCATTGCAGCACTATTTACAATAGCCAGGTCATGGAAGCAACCTAAATGCCCATCGACAGACAAATGGATAAAGAAGATGTGGTACATACATACAATGGAATATCACTCAGCCATTAGAAGGAACGAAATTGGGTCATTTGTAGAGATGTGGATACATCTAGAGACTGTCATACAGAGTGAAGTAAGTCAGAAAGAGAAAAACAAATATCGTGTATTAACGCATATATGTGGAACCTAGAAAATGGTACAGATGAACCGGTTTGCAGAGCAGAAATTGAGACATGGAAGTAGAGAACAAACGTATGGACACCAAGGGGGGAAAGCGGAGTGGGGTGCGGGTTGTGGTGTGATGAATTGGCAGACTGGGATTGACATGTATACACTGATGTGTGTAAAATGGTTGACTAATAAGAAAAAAAATAATTAAAATAAATTAAAATAAAAAATAAAGTCAGTCCATGAAGTCTGAAAAAAAAAATTTTACTTCTAGGCCATAAGATAAAGTAGGAGCTATCTTATTTGTCACAAATTCTTTTGGAACAGACAGGACAAATTATTTTTCAAAAAGGAGAGAAGGGGAGGAAAATAGATTTTGTATTTCATAGCAGATTATTTATCCTAAAATACCTCAATTGACCACAGAATTGAAATTGGATTTGGCTCACAGAACATTAACAGGAATATACAACTAATATACAAAAACACTACTATTAAATAAATTAATGCCATCAAGGTATAAAGAGTAAAACTAGACTCTTCCTTCAAACCAGTCCTATCCTAACTCCAGCTCCACGATGTTTCCCCCAGACGCACACTGTTCAGCTCTGCACATTCTTCTCAGTCCTTGGTCAGCACATTGGGAGATTCTTTACTCCTCCTTAAAGCCTTTTATTAAAATTCCAATGAAACACTGTTTGGAACACATAATGAGATCTGATTTCTTCTCTTAAAAACCAAATTAAATGCATAAACTGCAAATACAGCTGCAATGATAACCTGCCTCACATTAGGAAAAATAAGTAAATTTCTAATCTTGTTCAACTTTGTAACTCCAAAAGTTATAAATTACATAAACACCAGACCTATATTTCCTTATTTCAAATACTTTCACTGTAATTATTTTGAGATGTTTAGTGAAAACTGCAATTCGTTGTGAGAATCGTCAAAAATTATATAGGTTATATAGGTTATACCTCTCAAATCAAGGAAAAACAGCACAAATTAACATTCAATTTTGTTACTATTGTGCAAAAATTTAGTACAATTTACTGACACTTTAAAGTGGCAAATTCTGTAACATTTTTGTTTGACAAAACGTTTTTTTGAAATATTCAAAGAAAATGTGTTAGCCTTTTCTCTGCCTTAACATGAATGTTTTCCTTTTCATGTTCCTTTCCATTTTTAAGTTTTCTACATATATTTTAACAAAACTGTAAACACATTATACTCATTTCACATTTCATAAATATTTTTCCATATTGCTATGTGATCTGCATGGTTTAATGGATTTTTTTTGAATTTTTGAATTTTATTTTTTTATATAGCAGGTTCTTATTAGTTATCCATTTTATACATATTAGTGTATATATGTCAATCAGTTCACCAAATTGAAATATCATTCTCGTTATTGAATATTAACACATTCTCTTACTAGTGAATATTTAAAATTCTCCTAATGTTCTATTACAAATAAGAGAAATAAGCATATATGTGTACAGCTTTTTCCTTTTAACTTATATTCACAGGATTAAAAAATTACAGGAATGGAATTATTTGGACAGAAAAATGGACATCTGTATAGCTCCTGCTAAATACTGTCAAATAGCCTTCCAAAAAGAATGCAAAGTATATACTGTTTTATAGAACCAACAACAATGTACACAAATACAAGCAATGAGTGTAACAATGAGTGCTGAAACACTTTTGGTAAAATAAAGCATGATAAATAATGAAGTAGCAAATCTTAAATATATAGTTCAATGAATTTTCACAAATGAATATACCTCATATAACCATTACCCAGATCAACATTATTAACACCCAGAAGCCTTTTTCACATTCCCTTCCGGTCATCAGCTCTTGACAAAGGTAGCCACTGTTCTGACTTCTATCACCATAGGTATTTTTGCCTGTTTCTGAACTTTATGTAAATAAAGGGAATCATACAGCATGTTCTCTTTTGTGTTTGGCTGTTTTCACTCAATATTATGTCTGTGAGATTCAACCATGCTTTGTACTTAGTGGTAGCTTGTTCTTTTTGCATTGCTTTAATAAGTGGAATGATAATGTTGATACACTTGAGTTGTTTCCAGCGTTTTTGCCTACTACAAATTATGCTGCTATTAATATTTTTGTATGTGTCTTCTGGTAAACATACATATACATTTCTGTTGGATACATACCTAGGAGGAGAATTGCTAAGTCATATGTTTAGCTTTTGTAGATATATTGCAAAACAATTTTTAATGATGGTTGTACTAATTTACTTTCTTACGAGCAGGATATGAGTAAAAACAAAGCACAGTTTGATCCTTGAACAATGAGGTTAGGGGTGCTGACCCTCCATGCAGTAAAAAATGCACATATAACTTGTGACTCTCTAAAAACTTAACTACTAATAGCCTACTGTTGACTGGAAGCCTTACCAATACCATAGTCGATTATACAAATTTTGTATGTCATGTATATTATATACTATATTCTTACAATAAAGCTAGTAAAAAGAAAATGTTGTTAAAAAATCATCAAGAAAAACATCTATAGTACTGTACTGTATTTATCAATACTGTAAGTTTACGTCATGTTTACAAGATGAATCAGCTTTTTCTATTACAATGATGGCATCTTCGATAGTGTAATCCTTCCAGACTTTCATGATGTTCTCTCTATTTGGGTTCTCTTCCATAGCGTTGATAATCCTTTTCACAGGGTACCGAGTGTAATGAGCCTTAAAGGTCCTTATGAACTCCTGATCTAGAGGCTGAATTAGAGACATGTTTGGGGCAATCAGGCCACTTTGACACCTTCAGTGTTAAACTCATGGAGTTCCGGGTGGCCAGGGGCATAGTCCAGTATCAAAAGAACTTTAAAAGGTAGCCCCTTACTGGCAAGGTACTTCCTCATTTCAGTGACAAAGCATTGATGGAACTAATCCAGAAAAAGCGTTCTCACTGTGCAGGCTTTCTAGATGTACAACCAAAAGACTAGCAACTGGTATCTATATTTTCCTTTCAAGGCTTGGAAGTTAGAAGCTTTATAAATAAGGGCAGTTCTGATCATAAACCCAACTGCATTTGCACAAATCCTGGTGCTTGCTTCTCTTCCTTACTAATAAATGTCCTTTGTGGCATTCTGTTCTAGAGTAGCGCACTTTCATCTGCATTATAAACGTGTTCAGGCTTACATCCCTTCCCCTCAATGATTTTCTTAATGGCGTCTGGGAACCCATCTGCTGCCTCTTGGTCAGCAGAAGCTGCTTCTCCTTTACCTTGACATTTTTAAAGCCAAACCTCTTTCTAAAATTATCAAATGATCCTTTGCTGGCATTAAATTCTCCAGCTTTTAGATCCTTCACTTTCCTTTTGCTTCAAATTGTCAGATAAAGACTTTACTTTTTCTCGAATCATACTGAAGTCAATAGGTATACCTTTCTTATAGCAATCCTGCACCCGCATAAAAGCTACCTTTTCAGTACAAGATAAAAAGATATTTCACAAAAAGTGCAAGGTTTCATGCCACCTGGAGTATCTGCAGCAACAGCTTCATGAATTTCCATTCCCCCCGCCACAACCAATAGCCCTTACGTTGGATTCATTTATCTTGAAATGGCAGACAACCACAGCTGTCTACAATCTACAGCACACATCAAACAATTCAACTTCTTGTAATGTCATGACTTCTTTCTGCGTTCATCACTAGTGGCACTTCATATGGGTCACATGGTGTTATTCAAGGTTTGTTACTGCACTAAAAATGATGAAAAATACACGAGAACCACAAGAGATCACTTTTTACTGATACACAATTTACTGGTGAGATGAACTGCTCATGCAGAGACTATGAGCCTCACATAGCATTTTAAGTGGATACTCATGACACTTGAGCTCACCAAAATAGTAACAAAATGCAGTTATGAAATTATTACAGTAGTACAGTATGTACTACAGTTGATTTTATGCAGTTATGATTTAATACTGCATCTGTACATTTGTTTATATTTCTTTTGACTGTGAAAGATGCCTTGTACAATCTGTAAGTGTGTGTGTAAGTTTTGATAAATTTTAACTTTTTATAATAGATTTATAAATGATAATATATGGATAAACAAGGTCTTACTGTATAGCACAGGGAGCTACATTCAATATTCTGTGATTAAAACATAACGGAAAAGAATATTAAAAAAAAGAATGCATGTATAACTGAATCACCTTGCTGTACAGTAGAAATTAACACAACATTGTAAATCAACTATATTTCAATTTAAAAAAGTAAAAAAGTAAAAAAGTGTAATAAAATAAATGACCCAAAAAATGGTAATATAGACTGGTATCCATATATATTTTATGTCATGACATACCTTTTTCTTAATTTTTTTGGTATTTCTAGGTTAGCAATTCATTGGCAAGTTTTTTCAAATTGTCGCAAATCTTCAAAAAGTTTTCCAACATATTTTTTGAAAAAATCTGCATACAACTGGACCTGCACAGTTCAAACCCATGTTGTTCAAGCGTCAACTGTATAGTCATTTGATCTTTCATAAACCTTTTTGTTATCTGCTATCTAGCTTAATTTCAATGTAGTCATTAAAAAAATTTTTGGATAATTTCAATCCTTCAGAATTTGTTGAGACTTGCATTATACTCAAGATATACTAAATGTTCCACATGTACTTGAAAAGAAAATGCATTTATTGAATGCAGTGCTCTGTAAGTTTCAAATAGGTCAAATCTGATAACCATGTTGTTCAGATCTTCTACCCTTACTATTTGTTTGCTCGCTTATTCTATCAGACACTGAGAAAGGTATGCTCAAGTATCCCACTATAACTGTATTTGTCTATCTATCCTTTTACTTTACATGTTTTTATATATTTAGAAATTTTATATTTTTGCTTTATATATTTTAAATCTTTGTTATTAGACTCATATAAAGTTTTATTTTCTGGATGGATTAGAACCCTTTGCAATAATGAGATGTCTCGTGACTGATTCACTTTGTTATAAAGCAGAAACTAATAAAAAAAAAATAATAATAATGAGATGTCTCTTTTTATCATCCAACATAGGACCACCTAAATACATAAAGCAAATATTAACAGACATAAAGGGAGAAACTGACAGTAACATAATAATAGTAGGTGATTTTAACACACCATTTACATCAATGGACAGATCCTGACGGAAAACCAATAACGAAACACTGGGCTTAAACAACACATTAGTCTATATCAACTAACAGATATGTAGAAAACATTCCATCCAAAAGCGGCAGAATACACACTCTTTTCCAAGTGTACATGGAACATTCTCCAGGATAGATCACACGTTAGGCCACAAAACAAGTCTCAGTAAATTTAAGAAAACTGAAATCATATCAAGCATCTTTTCCAACCACAACACTATGAGACTAGACACCAACTACAAGAAACAAACTACAAAAAACACAAACATATGGAGGCTAAACAATATGCTACTAAACAACCAATGGGTTACTGAAGAAATCAAAGAGGAAATAAAGATACCTGCAGACAAATGAAAATGAAAACACGACGATCCACGAAAATCTATGAAATGCAGCAAAAGCAGTTCTAAGAGAGAAGATTACCTCAGTTCTAAGAGGAAGCCTAGCTCAGGAAACAAGAAAAATCTGAAATAAACAAGTTAAATTTACACCTAAAGGGACGAGAAAAAGAAGAACAAACAAAACCCAAAGTTAGTAGAAGAAAAATCATAAAGATCAGAGCAGAAATAAGAAAAACAGAGACTAAAAAAGCAATAGAGAAGATCAATGAAACTAAGAGCAGTTCTTTGAAAAGATAAACAAAATTGATAAACCTTTAGCCAGCCTCATCAAGAAAAGAAGGGAGAGGGCCTAAAAGAATAAAATCAGAAATGAAAAAGGAAAAATTACAACTGATACCACAGAAATACAAATGATCATAAGAGATTACTGTGAACAATTATATGCCAATAAAATGGACAACTGAGAAAAAAACAAATTCCTAGAAATGTACAGTCTCCAAGGCTAAATCAAGAAGATATAGAAAATATGAGCAGACCAATTACCAGTAATGAAACTGAATCAATAATAAAAAAAATTCTCAACAAACAAAAGTTCAGGACCAGATGGCTTCACAGGTGAATTTTACCATTTAGTGAAGAGTTAACACCTATCCTTCTCAAACTACTGCAAAACACTGCACAGGAAGGAATGCTTCCTCACTCATTCTACGAGGTCACCATCACCCCGATACCAAAATGAGACAAAGCTATGACAAAAAAGAAAATTACAGGCCAATATCATTGATGAACACAGATGTAAAAATTCTCAACCAAATATTAGCAAAATGAATTCAACAATACATTAAAAGATCACACACCATGATCAAGTGGGATTTATCCCAAGGACACAAGGATTTTTTTTTATATCCACAAATCAATCAATGTAATACACCACATTAACGAACTGAAGAATAAAAATCATATGATCATCTCAATAGATGCAGAAAAGGCTTTTGATAAAATTCAACATCCATTTATGATAATAACTCTCCAGAAAGTGGGCACAGAAGGAACATACCTTGACATAATAAAGGCCATATGCGACAAACCCACAGCTAACATCATACTCAATGGTGAAAAGCTGAAAGCATTTCCTTCTAAGATCAGGAACAAGACAAGGATGTCCACTCTTGCCACTTTTATTTGACATAGTTTTGGAAATCCTAGCCACAGCAATCAGAGAAGAAAAAGTACTAAAAGAAATACAAATTGGAAAACTAAAAGAAATCCAAATTGGAAAGGAAGAAGTAAAACTGTCACTGTTTGCAGGTGACATGACGCTATACATAGAAAATCCTAAAGACACTACCAAAAAACTATTAGAGCTCATCAATGAATTCAGTAAAGTTGCAGGATGCAAAATTAATACACAGAAATCTGCTGCATGTCTATACACTAACTACGAACTATCAGAATGAGAAATTAAGGAAACAATTCCCATTTACCATCACATCAAAAAAATAAAATAAAATAAAATACCCTGGAATAAACCTACTTAAGGAGGCAAAAGACCTATACTCCGAAAACTATAAGACACTTATCAAAGAAACTGAAGACAACACACAGATGGAAAGATACACCGTGTTCTTGGATTGGAAGAATCAATACTGTTAAAATTACCATACTGGCCTTCCCTGGTGGTGCAGTGGTTAAGAATCCGCCTGCCAATGCAGGGGACATGGGTTTGAGCCCTGGTCCAGGAAGACCCCACATACCAGGGAGCAACTAAGCCTGTGAGCCACAACTACTGAGCCAGCACTCTAGAGCCCGTGAGCCACAACTACTGAGCCCATGTGCCACAACTACCAAAGCCCATGTGCCTAGAGCCTGTGCTCCGCAACAAGAGAAGCCACCACAGTGAGAAGCCCACGCACCGCAATGAAGAGTAGCCCCGGCTCGCTGCAACTAGAGAAAAGCTCCCGCGCAGCAACGAAGACCTAATGCAGCCAAAAATAAGTTAATTAATTAACTTAAAAAAAAACAATGGAAGAAAATAAGTGGTGCTGGGAAAACTGGACAGCTACATGTCAAAGAATGAAATTAGAACATTCTCTAACACCATATACAAAAATAAACTCAAAATGGATTAAAGACCTAAATATAAGGCCAGAAACCATAAATCTTCTAGAGGAAAACATAAGCAGAACACTCTTTGATATAAATGGTAGCAGTATTTTTTTTAGATCTGTCTCCTAAAGCAAAGGAAATAAAAGCAAAAATAAACAAATGGGACCTAATTAAACTTAAAAGCTTTTGCACAACGAAGGAAACCATTGACAAAATGCAAAAACAGCCTACTGAATGGGAGAAAATATTTGCAAACTATATGACTGATAAGAGATTAATATTCAACATACATAAACAGCTCATACAACTCAACATCAAAAAAACAAACAACCTGATTTTAAAAATGGGCAGGGCTTCCCTGGTGGCGCAGTGGTTGAGAATCTGCCTGCTAATGCCGGGGACACGGGTTCGAGCCTTGGTCTGGGAAGATCCCACATGCCACGGAGCAGCTGGGCCCGTGAGCCACAACTACTGAGCCTGCGCGTCTGGAGCCTGTGCTCTGCAACAAGAGGCCGCCATAGTGAGAGGCCTGCGCACCGCGATGAAGAGTGGCCCCCGCTTGCCACAACTAGAGAAAGCCCTCGCACAGAAACGAAGATGCAACACAGCAAAAATAAATAAATTAAATTAATAAACTCCTACCCCCAACATCTTAAAAAAAAAAAAAAATGGGCAAAAGAACTGAATACACATTTTTCCAAAGAAACATACAGATGGCCAACAGGCATATGAAAAGATACTCAATATCAGTAATCATCAGGGAAATGCAAATCAAAACCACAATGAGATATCACCTCACATCTGTCAGAATGAACCAAAGGAACACAAATAACAAATGTTGATGAGGATATGGAGAAAAGGGATCCCTTGTACATTGTTGGTGGGGATGTAAACTGGTGCAGCCACTGTGGAAAACAGTTTTTTTCTCAAAAAACTAAAAATAGAACTACAATACGACCAGCAATTCCACTCCTGGGTACATATCAGAAAAAACAAAAATATTAATTAGAAAAGAAACATACACCCCAATGTTTATAGTAGCATTATTTACAACTGCCAAGATATGGAAACAACCTAAGTGTCCATTCATCCAACAGGTGAATGGATAAAGAAGATGTGGTAATGAATACATATATATACAACAGAATACTACTCAGCCATAAAAAAGAAAGAAATTTTGCCATTTGCAGCAACATGGATGGACTTGGCAGGCATTATGCTAAGTGAAATAAGTCAGACAAAGACAAATACTATATGATATCACTTATATGTGGAATCTAAAAAATCCAACAAACTAGTCAATATAACAAAAAAGAAGCAGACTCACAGATACAGAGCCCAAACTAGTGGTTCCCAGTGGGAGGGAGTTTGGGGGGCAGGCAGGAGTTTGGGGGGCTGGGGAGTGGAAGGTACAAACTATTGGGTGTAAGATGGACTCAAGAATATATTGCATAACATGGGGAATATAGGTAATATTTTGTAGTAACTGTAAATGGAAAATAACCTTTAAAAATTGGATTAAAATTTTTTTAAATAAAATAAAAATTAAAGAAAAAATTTTAAAGGAATAGATTAAAAAAAGGAATGTACATAGTTACAACTTTACCTTTAAGAGCCTAGAATTCATTTTCCCCTTACCTCCATTGCTTCCTGGGCAATCTCTGGCATGTGTGACTGAGGAACCAGTTGGACGAGCCCTGTAATTAATTCTGCGGTACTGCCTTGAGTTTCAGGCCCCTGTTTTCTTGGATTCTGCAAAGAAAAAAGCAAATTTCAATTAAAAAAAAAAATCAATGGACAGAGGCTGAAGGGTGGAGGGAATGGAGACTGACTGCTAATGGGTTCTAGGTTTATTTTTGAGGTGATGAAAATGTTCTAGATGTTCTAGACCTAGATGGTGGTGATGGCTACACAACCTTGTAAATATACCAAAACCAGTGAATTGTACACTTTAAACAGGTAAAAACTTCATGGTATGTGAATTTTACCTCAAAAATAATAATAATTGTGGGATTTTAAAAAAAAATCAAAATTGCTTTTGTTAAGAATTCTCTTAATCTACATCTATACTTGTTCATTAACGTGAATAATATCCAGAGAAAATCCTAATTAAAAGAAAACAAAAACTAGGTATTCGTTTTTCAGTTAAGAAATTACATCAATAATAGAAGTAAGTAATTTTTTTTCAGCAACACTACATTGGCTAAATAATATACCTCTGATTTGGAACTTCTGGTTTGGGATCTTAAAATTGTTGTGATGAAAGGCAAAGAATGTGCATGCTTGATGAGGACTACATGATTATCCTGTGTAGCCCTCTTTTCCAGTATAAGGACCTACCCAAATCCACACAGGGCTAGAATCCACAACTCCAGATACCCATACTTCAGGATTTTTCATTGTGGAAAGACATTGTATACAAAACAAAGCAGCAGATAAATGTGAATGTCTACCTACTTAAAGAGACTAAAATGCTTCCTATAACTTGGAAGAATCTATTTACACTTCAAGCATATATGGTTCATTTAAGTGAGGCCAATTCAATTAGTGCCCATATTTTATTTTGTTAACTACACACTCTTTCCCATGACAACAATTAAGGTAAGCCCTCACCCCAGTGTTTCTATAATTCAAAAACTGTTTGCCTATTTTTCTGACATTTGTATTCATTCATTAATAGCCCAATAACATTTACTGAACACCAAAGACACAACAAATAAAAAAGACATGTTTCCTACCCTCTTGGAGCATGTAGTCTGGTGGGAAAGACAAACATCAATAAAATAATTAGATCAACAAGTTTAAATTGCACATGAGAAAGAACTATGAAGTTACATGCTGCTATGAGCATTTGTAACAGGGAAATGTGGTATAGGCAGGGATGCTTCCTTAGGGCAGTGATAACAGCTCAGAATTAGGAATTACTATGTGAAGAGGATAAGGAAGGATACTGTAGGCAGAGGAACTGCAAGTGCATGGATAGGCATGAAGGAATGTAGTAAGAGGGAGTGAAAGGCCATCATAACTAGAGTAAAGACGACAAATATAATGCTATAGATGTTGCAGAGGTGGTAGGTGGGAGTCAAACGCTGCAAAACCATGTAGGTCTATTTGGAGTTTGCTTTATGCCCAAAGCAACCTCAACTAAAAGGTTTTAAGCTGGGCAGGAAGCGTAAGATTTGCTTTTTGAAGATATCACTGTAACTTTAGTGCAGAGAAATGATGAAAAGGAAGCAAGAGATGATGCCAGCTGAGCAATTAGGAGGCTTGAAAAATTGAGAGTAGTATGAATTAGGATAGAGAGGTAGAGATAGAAGACAATAAAATCACATTACTTTAAAAAACCATGACTGAAATCACTTAATGGTTATTCCTATATTTATCCTATTTACTAAGATTTAGATTTTTATAGGTACAATATAAAATAATCAAATATTTACAATGAATCTTTCACTACTTTAACTTACCTTTGATTACTCTGAGAAAAGTTATTTAACCACTAGATGGCAGCAAAGAAAATAACTTCTATTTTAAATGATCCTTTTCTGCTTGCTAAATTTTAAACGTGGAAAACAGCACTTTTTGCTTAAATTCTTGTTTCTTGACAATAAAATATTTAACACAGAAGGCACTGGTATTCTCTGATTCTGAATTATAGCTATGCAAACAGAGTGGTGCTAATATATGACATGCATGATGAAACACCACCACAAGTAACCTGGGCTACATAACAAAGAAATGAGGGGAAAAAGTTATTTCATTCCTTTTATAAAGTCTTAATGATAGATTTTAGGACTTTTTCCACACCAAAGTTCTAACAATTTTTTCTATTAGACTCCCAAGTTTGGACGGGCTTTTCAAAGAGTTCAAAACAATATAGGCCTTTTTTGGGGGATCACTAATCTTTTTGGGAATTCTCTCTCTCTCATCTCTTTTCTCTCCAGAAAAAATATTTACATAAATACTTTTTTCAATTCAGAGGACTCAAAGAACTCTTGAAACTATGGACATCAAGTTATGAACTCCTAAAGTACAGTAATTTGAAAAATATACCATCAAAATTAAAAGTACCCTTACCACTTAAAAACCCTGTTGCTGAACAAAGCAATAGGAAATCGTTCTGTATGTTGCTCTCCAAGGACTTAAGAAATTCCACAGGGGTTAAATATGTTATCCTATGAGCTTCACAATATATTTCTGTTATGTTTGGGGCATTAATAATATTAGTGTTAATGTTAACTGTATTTTATTAATAGTAATAATACATAACATTTATTTAGTGCTCATTATGCATTTATTTTGCATTGTTCCTAAAAGCATGACACGTATTATCTCAGTCTGCTTAACAAGCTAAGGTAGGAACTATTATTATCATCACAATATTTCAGATAAGAAAACTAAACACAGAGAGGTTAAGTCACCCAAATCACATAGCTAATATGTCTCCAGAACCCATGTTTTTCATCCTTTCATATAACTGTCACTCATTTTCACTTGTTAGTTCCTAATTATCTTGTGTACTACAGTGATGCTTTCAGGAATCTAATATCATCTGAGGTTGCTAAGAGCAGAGTTACCACAATAATTGAGCGCTAACCATACCCATTTGTAACTCCTTTTCCTCCCAATACAGTATACACAGGCAAAGCCAGTGATATTAAAAGGCTGATGACAGGAAGAAAGGGGGATGGAAAAACTCAATTTTTTGGCAATAGCAATTGGAGACTTAAAAAACCAACTGTGTATATATAGGAAGCACTCAATTTATGGTTGCTTCATTACATCTAAACCCCATCCCAGGATTATGCCTGAATAATATATAATCTGGTAGTCGGGTATGCACAGATCTTACCAAAGTATGTTAGTTTAATGATAAGAAAAATTAAGACAAAAGGTTAAGAAATCTGGTCTAATTGTATTAGTATTCTCTGTAAGTTTATTTTCTTAGGGATCTCTTAGGTTTCATGTATGATCAGGAAGGTCAGTAAGTGATCTCGAGCTAACAATCACCTTCAAGGTTTTGGCTTTTCAGCTAAACCAAACTAAGTTAGTATAATAATTTCAAGGCATTTTATAAAAAATACTTACACAAAGCAAGAGCTTTGGATCTGCATGAATTAGTTTCACCATGGACAAGAGAAGATACTTATAGCTTCTTGTCTCCATGTCTGTAGGTTTTTCTTTAAATTTAAGGCTTGTTACTTTTTCTTTAAATGTAAGACTCTAAAAACAAAAACATGACATTCACCTTGTAAGAATCAGACATCAGAATCAGGATAACAGCTATTCAACTTTTTCAAGTAAATCTATTTTTAAAAAGCTTTGAAAAATAAAGGGACATATTTTACACCACCAAATGTGTAGTATTAGTAGAAACGTTCAATAGAAAGTATAAGATTAATATAATTAAGCTTGAAAAGCAAATAAAAATTATTTTTGCAACATTATTCTTATATAATCTAATAAAGTTTAAGTGAAAATCTGCTAAAATACTAAAAGCTTTTTTTTTTTTTTTTTGCGGTACACGGGCCTCTCACTGTCGTGGCCTCTCCCGTTGTGGAGCACAGGCTCCGGACGCGCAGGCTCAGCAGCCATGGCTCACGGGCCCAGACGCTCCGCGGCATGTGGGATCTTCCCGGACCGGGGCGCGAACCCGTGTCCCCTGCATCGGCAGGCGGACTCTCAACCACTGCGCCACCAGGGAAGCCCTAAAAGCTTTAATATAAGGTTGACTCCTATGTTAAAAACAATTTTCCAAATGTGAAAATATTAGAGATAAAATATTTATTCTATAGCTCTCACAGATACATACAGTGAGCAACTCATTTAACAAAACATCTCACACAGGTATACACAAATATTTCATAGAATCAATGATGTTATCAACTGTAAGATGCATCATCATTTTATGTACCACAAGGAATGAAAACTCACTGTCAACTGTAAGACATCATACAAATAAGATGAACCCCAATTTCAGAAATGTTAAATAGGTACTTCTTAGAATTGATGAAATATGCTATACAGGCAAGCTCTGTATTTAACAGTTTAACTGTAAGATTTTCTTTTTCCTTTAATGGTATTCCATCTCTCTCAAGTTACAGAATGCATGTATTTTGCCTGAAGAACACTGATAAAACAGAGAAAGAATTCTTTGAGAAAAATTAAATCAGGGAAAATGTGTCTCACTTACAGAGATACTACGGCAGATGCTGTGTTAATACTATAATTATGGATGTTATTCAACCGGAAATCCAACAATTATATTCTGGATCCAATACCACCTTTCTATCTATTCTTACAAAACATTTCCCCTTTTCCTTTATTTATTTATTTATTTTTGCTGTGTTGGGTCTTTGTTTCTGTGCAAGGGCTTTCTCTAGTTGTGGCAAGCGGGGGCCACTCTTCATCGCAGTGCATGGGCCTCTCACTATAGCGGCCTCTCTTGTTGCGGAGCACAGGCTCCAGATGCGCAGGCCCAGCAGTTGTGGCTCACGGGCCTAGGGCTCCGCGGCACGTGGGATCTTCCCAGACCAGGGCTCGAACCCGTGTCCCCTGCATTAGCAGGCAGATTCTCAACCACTGCGCCACCCGGGAAGCCCCCCCTTTTCCTTTAAAAGGAAATAAAAATGTATGCTTTTGACATGTATGTTTTTATATGCAAATACAAAGACAGGAGAATATCCAGCATCTATGGACTCATAATAAAAATGTCCTTGTAAAAGGCTGAACTTCAAAGGTAAAAAGTAGAGATGCATATCTATAACATACAGCAATTATTGTCAATGTTTACGTGTGAGAAATGCATTTGTTATTATGCCCGAGAACACTGGAGGTTTTTGTCCTCAGTGTGGAAGAAAAACTATCTAATGTACTACAGGAATGTCACTACAGAAAATAAATAGCAAAACTTACAAATACAAGTTGCTTTTATATTTATAATCCCACAACAAACGTCTTACTAAATATATTTAATAAATGCTGTTTTTACTGTTTGCTCCCATTAAACTTCTTTTCATTCTAAGTCGAAGTAACACCGTAGATCAAGGTAAAACTTTCATTAAACAAATTTATTTATTAAAATGTCACTAAGTGTAACTGTTCTTCCATGATGCAGCCATTGCACAGGAAAACGGAGCAGAGAACAATTAGCTGATATAAAAATTATCTATTTATTTAACCATTTCCAAAAAGTAAATAATAGTTTGATTATATCATATCAATCTCAGATAGCAGCATACAAATTTTGTTCCAGCATGGCTGCCTAATACAAAATGTAAAACTTGAAAAATTCTACACCACTCACAATTATTAACTTGAAATAGACTAAAGACTTAAATGTAAGACTTAAACTAAAGACATAAAACTTCCAGAAGAAAACAGAAAAAAAAAACTCCTTGACATGAGTCTTGGCAATTATTTTTTTTGTATATGACACCTAAAGCACAAACAACAAAATACCAAGTGGGGTGTTGTTTTTCAAACTAAAAAGCTTCTGCACAGGAAAAGAAATGATTAACAAAATGAAAAGACAACCTAGGGAATGGAAAAAAAAATTGCAAATCATAAATTGGTAAGTGGTTAATATCCAAGATATGTAAAGAATTCACGTATCTCAACAGCAAAAACCAAATAATCCAATTTTAAAAGGGGCAAAGGACACGAATAAACATTTTTCCAAAGAAGACATACAAACAGACACATGAAAAGGTACTCAAATCACTAACCATAAAAAAAAAAAATCACTAACCATCAGGGAAATGAAAATAAAGTCACAATGAGCTATCACCTCACACCTGCGACAATGACTACCATCAAAAAGACAAAAGATAACAAATGCTGGTGAAGATGTGGAGAAAAGGGAACCCTTGTGCACTACTGGTGGGATTTAACTGGTACAGCCACTAGGGAAAACAGTATGGTGGTTCCTCAAAAAATTAACAATAGAATTACCATAAGATCCAGCAATTCTACTTTTGGGTATTTGTCCAAAGAAAATGAAAACACTATGTCAAAGATATATCTGCATGCCTATGTTCACTGCAGCATTACTTACAATAGCCAAGACATGGAAACAAGTGCCATGAAACTGTGGTACACACACACACATAATGGATGATTATTCAACCATAAAAAAGAAGGAAATCCTGCCATTTGGACAACATGAGTGGACCTGTAGGGCATTATGCTAAGTGAAATGAGTCAGACAGAGAAAGACAAATACTGTATGATCTCACTTATATGTGGTATCTTAAAAACAAAACAAAACAAAAAACAAACTCATAGAAAAAGAGCTCAGATTTCTGGTTACCAGACACAGGGAGTAGAGGTTGGGAGAACTGGATGAAAATGGTCAAAAGATACAAACTTTCAGTTATAAGGTAAATAAGTACTGGGGATGTACAACATGATGACTATAGTTAACACTGCTGTATGGAAAGTTGTTAAGAAAGTAGATCCTGAGTTCCCATCACAAGGAAAAAACCTTTTTTTCTTTTTTTTCGTATGTATATGAAATGATGGATGTTAACCTAACATATTTTGGTAATCATT
This sequence comes from Mesoplodon densirostris, assembly GCF_025265405.1. NCBI lineage: Eukaryota > Metazoa > Chordata > Mammalia > Artiodactyla > Ziphiidae > Mesoplodon > Mesoplodon densirostris. Next base: position 52,009,699 of record NC_082678.1, on the reverse strand, counting down.
TCACAGTATATGAAACTTAAGTTATTATGTAGTATATCTTAGGCTCATATAGTGCTGTGGGTCAATTATATCTCAATAAAACCGGGGGAAAACTCATATAGTGCTGTGGGTCAATTATATCTCAATAAAACCAGGGGAAAAAGACTTGAAAAATTTAAATAAATTTTTCAATTCAAATACCTTTTAATTAGTAACCATTAGTGGGTTACCTAAAGTCAAAAATAACATGCTAAAGAAGAAAGATATTTCTTGGCTAGAAATGTAAGAAAAATAAACCATCCATTAGTTTATTAATTAATCTTCCACATTGCAAATAATAGCAGGAATCCAACCTGGTATACGCACATTGGCCAAAGAGGAAAGGCAGTCATGCCCAGGAAAAAGTTCATGAATTAGAGTACTCAGGTGTTTATGAGGGGCCGAAACCATCTGTTAAGTTAATTAAGGCCATTACTGAATTATATTATATTATACTGAATATAATTATATGTGCTGAGCCAGGATCCCCTTTAAGAAGGAAAATTTTTGTGCAGAATTTACACATATTATTAACAGGGTATCTTATTTTTAAAACATAAATGATTAGTGCTGAGATAAATATCTCAAATTTTTAAAAATACTACAAAAGTACAAAATGGAGAAGCTACGGATCAATGTTCATATGAAAAAGGCTAAAGAGTTTAAATGATTAAAAGCTTAATCTAAAATAATGCAATCTTTGACTGTTTTAGTAGAAACATCATATGCAGACACAGCAGGTTAACAGTTTTCATCAATTATTATACCGCATCTAGAACACTAAACTCAGACCTTAATATGTCATTTTCATTGAAAAAAAGCAATGAAGATTCTTTCCAGAAGAGAAGCATACCAGATGGAGGAGGGTTTTGAAAGCAGATCAAGTAAGAAATTCAACAAATATGTACTAGATGCCTACGACATGCCAGATACTGTTCTAGGGACCAGGAACTGGGTGCTGGACAAGCCAGACAAGGCTCCTGCTTTCATCAAGCTAAAACAAGGGTAGGGGAAGACAGCTGAAGAACTGGAAAGACACTGGACTGAATGTTGACTATTTACTAACCATGTGATGATATGTCATTCATTTAACAGTACTTGTGCCTCAGTTTCCTTAGCTGTAAAAACAGAGGAAACAAAGCACATACCTACACACACTTTTAAAGAACCCTTAGCAGTACAGTATAACTTTATTCAAATATCTGCAGTGCTGTCTTTGTGTGCGTGTGTGTGTGTGTGTATGGATCTTGTTTTTTTTTATTTGATCTCCTGTGCCACTTTTTTTTTAATTGGAGTATAGTTGCTTTACAATACTGTGTTAGTTTATACTGTACAGCAAAGTGAATCAGCTATACATATACATATATCCCCTCTTTTCTGGAGTTCCTTCTCATTTAGGTCACCACAGAGCACTGAGTAGAGTTCCCTGTGCTATACAGTAGGTTCTCATTAGTTATCTATTTTATACATAGTATCGATAGTGTACATCTGTCAATCCCAACCTCCCAATTAATCCCACCCTCCCTGTAGTGCTGTCTTATGGAAGAATCAGAAGGGTTCTATAGAGCTCCAAAAAAAGAGAGAGGATCATGATAGCTGGGAGTGATAGGGACATGAGTTGATCTTGGTTGGAGAAAGATTTTTAAATACTTGGATCTTCACAGAAAGAAATTTATCCATATCCAAAATACAGAGTAGTTGTAAAGCCTAGAAACACATATTATTTTAACTTGACACAATGAAATCCTTGATTACTTCTGCAGCAAACGGAAAGCTAAGGTTTATCAGAGCCACAGATTATCTGAGGCAATGAAAATAAGGACAACCCACTGAACATATCATGTCATACAGTGGTTCTCAACTTGGGGCAATTTTGTCCCCCAGGGAATATCTGAAAAATGTCTGTAGACATTTTTGTCTTTCATGACTGGCTGGGGGGCAAGAGATGCTACTGGTGTCTAGTCGGTAGATGCTAGAAATGCTGTTAAACATCCCACAATGCACAGGACAGTCCCCTACAACAAAGAATTAACCATGCCAAAATGTCAGTAGTGCCAAAGATGGGAAACCCTGATGTAAAGTATCTCTAAACCATTTATTATGTATATTTGACTGTTTCCAGACTTTATGGGCACTGTAGTTGGCTCTTCATTAGAAGTTTTCAAACAAACCCTATAAGACTGGCATCTCTGTGACTGTTTAGCTCATCATGCTTCCCTGGCATTAACAATGTGCTTGGCAGCTAGCGGAAATTTGATACTTCCTATGTTTGTTGTCAGACTGTTCACTCACCAGGCTTAAGAGAGGTAAGATTCACCTTAAGGATCATCCAAATTGAAGCATTTTCTTATCCTAAAAAATTATTTCATAGTAGATTTGATGATTATTTTCCCTGATAAGAGTATCAGCCAGAGCTTGGATGGGAGGGGAGTTTGGGGGAGAATGGATACATGTATATGTATGGCTGAGTTGCTTTGTTGTACACCTGAAACTATCACAACATTGTCAATCAGCTATACTCCCATATAAAATAAAAAGTTAAAAAAAAAAAAAAGAGTATCAGTGAGGAAGCCGTCCCTTGGCCATTATGTACAAATACAAAAACATAAAATTTCACGGACTTCCCTGGTGGCACAGTGGTTAAGAATCCGCCTGCTGGGCTTCCCTGGTGGCACAGTGGTTAAGAATCTGCCTGCCAATGCAGGGGACATAGGTTCGAGCCCTGGCCCGGGAAGATCCCACATGCCGTGGAGCAACTAAGCCCATGAGCCACAACTACTGAGCCTGAGTTCTAGAGCCCGCAAGCCACAACTAATGAACTCACGAGCCACAACTACTGAAGGCTGCGCACCTAGAGCCCGTGCTCTGCAACAAGAGAAGCCACCACAACGAGAAGCATGTCCATTGCAACGAAGAGGAGCCCCCGCTCACCACAACTAGAGAAAGCCCGTGCACAGCAACGAAGACCCAACACAGCCAAAAATTAATTAATTAATTAATTAATTTTTTTAAAAGAAGAATCCGCCTGCCAATGCAGGGGACACGGGTTCAATCCCTGGTCCAGGAAGATCCCACATGCGACGGAGCAACTAAGCCCGTGAGCCACAACTACTGAGCCCACATGCCTAGAGCCCGTGCTCCACAACAGGAGAAGCCACCACAAAGACAAGCCCGCACACCACAACGAAGAGTAGCTCCCACTCACCACAACTAGAGAAAGCCTGCGCGCAGCAACAAAGACCCGATGCAGACATAAATAAATACGTTTATTTAAAAAAATATATGCCTTAAAAAAATTTCACACACATGTATACATATAAATACATGGATATAAACAGCTTAAGAAAGATTTTTGAAAACTATATATATATACTGATACTTTCAGAGAATAATTAGAAATAAAAACTAAATTCTTATCACAGGTGTCCTGGGACCAAAAGTAAGTCTAGTTATGGCTTTTATGAAATACTTATCATAAATAGTGTGTATAGTATATAGCTCCTAGGATCAGCTAATAACTAGGGCTAAGAAGTAAAATAACTTCTAAATACGGGGAACATTTTCAGACTACCAATAAAGTTTTGTTTTTGTTCAAAAAAATAATTTAGTTTCATTTTCTTTCATTTTTCTTACAGACAGCTGGTAAATTAGATACTGAAGTCAAATTGGAAATGAATACCAACTTTCCACCAATTCCTGTTACTGGTGGCCATTAATTTTCTACTGAAAGAGGCAGAAAACTTAAAAGTCAAAGCTCTGGGACTTCCCTGGTGGCGCAGTGGTTAAGAATCCACATGCCAATGCAGGGGACACGGGTTCGAGCCCTGGTACGGGAGGATCCCACATGCTGCAGAGCAACTAAGCCTATGTGCCACAACTACTCTGAGCCTGCATTCTAGAGCCCGCAAGCCACAACTACTGAGCCCACAAGCCACAACTACTGGCCCACCTGCCACAACTACTGAAGCCCACACACCTAGAGCCCATGCTCCGCAACAAGAGAAGCCACCGTAATGAGAAGCCCACGCACCGCAACGAAGAGTAGCCCCCGCTCTCCACAACTAGAGAAAGCCCGTGCGCAGCAACGAAGACCCAACACAGCCAATAAATAAATAAATTAATTAAATTAAAATTAAAAAGTCAAAGTTCTAACTTCCCAGAGGATATCTGGAATGAATAAATAGGTCAGTAAATAATTTTTAAACAGTTTATTTTAAGTCATTTTCTAAAACTTTTAAAAAATGAATGTCAAGTTAATAACATTTAAGTAGCTATTATTTATGTTTATCTCCAATTAATTTATACTTGGATTGAAATTTTCATTTTTTTTTAAAATTAAGTACTTGGCATTACAAAAACTAAAGATAACTTTGCATTTTATTTAATAAAACATGACTGCCATGCTCTTTTGGCTATAATTTTTTGGGCTAAATAATCCCAAAATATATGGTATAGCAAACTTCTCTATTTGAACATCTAAGATAAACAATCCTCAGAAACAATGGCTGACAACTGGATCAGAGTGAACTAGAACTGTATAAAACCAAAATATTTTACTGACTGAGGGAACTTGGAAAAAGAGATGTATGCCAGGAAGAAAGCTGTTTAAATTATCTTTTAAGTGTGAAGTGGCTAATTTACTATTAAAACCAATAGGTGAAAACATGCCACATTTTCATGTGAAATGACGTGATGTGACTAAATGGTAACTATACACAGAAAAGTCAAAGAAACCAAGGACTTTTCTGAGGTAGTTACAATGGTCATACATACAGCCACAGAAGCCCACTGCCATGCAAAACAGTGACCGGTTGGCATCTGATCATGTGAGAGACAGTAGCCAAAAAGAATAGAAAATAAGCAGCAGAAGACACAGCACTACCAATCCATGTCAAGAGTTGCCATGTATAATACGCCGGCTATATGTGAATACCAAGAAATGGCTTCTACCATCTTCTAAATTGGTTCTATATGAGTTTCCAAATTAAGAGTATTAATCTGTGAAAATGCTTATTTGAAAATATCTACTTTTATTAAGTTTAAACAAAGTCAAACTTTAATATCAAAGTGCCTATCATTTTAAATGTTCAAAGCATGTTTAACGAAATATGAAATATTTTTATTTTAAATATAAACTTTAAATATTATTTGTAATTTCCTGTGTGCAATATTCAGCATCCAATGGGCAAAACTGTGCATTAGTAGGAACATTCACTCTGACCCAGGAGTCAGCTTCCCTTACTCACCCCCAAAAGATGAGGAGCTAATCAAAACATTTTGATTCATAAGGAAAGATTAAAGGAAAAAGAAACTAAAAAAAGAAAGAAAAAGTGACATTCATTAAGATTTTAACAACATTTTGTTAGAAAATATCTCTAAGAAAAGTAAGTTAAACCCACTGAAATACTGGAAAACATACATCATTAACTAGTATTGCAACAATATTGCAGTATTCAACATACCACAATACTTACTGAAAAGAAAGGTCTCATTTGATTTTCTAAAAAAATCAAAACAGCAAGAATGGGATAAAGACACTGAAAATGCAATTGCAAGAAGGTGGAATTCAAAATTCATGATTAATCTTACCGGTGCCATTCGTATCGCTGGGTGTGCTCCACAACCCTGGACTGCTTTATGAAGTGTTTCACCAAACATATTTCGAAGTTCAACTGAGTGACAATATACGGCATCAATCTTAGGCCACCAATCCAATGCAGACTGGAGAAAAACAGAGACCATAAGAAAGGAAAAGTCCAAATTTGCATGAGTTATATGCTCTGGTAATCACTGTAGTTTTATGGTTTATCACTTTGTGAGAAATTTCCTAAGACCATGCAAACACACACTATGATTTCCAAAGTCTTCAAGTAATGTCTTTAATTCAAACACCAAACCATACATCTATTTTAAAATATCATAATAAACATGAAACAAATCACTCACTACATAAGCGTGAGCATTTGAGACTGTCTTTTCTCACTGATAATCTAGTGAATCTGAAAAACAAAGTTTTTAGAGGGCTAATTCTGTAGGCAATCTTTTTCTTTTTTATAAGTTTAATGTTTTATACATTTCAGAAACATATGCATATACAGTATATATTTTCCCAAGGCAAGAATGCTATTATCAGTTTTAAAAGAGATTAGTGGTTCAACACAGTGTTGAAGGAATATGTGATAAACCATTACTTATATGCCTACAGACAAACAACAATGATAATTACAACATGAAATTAGTAAATGAGATAAAGCTATTAGTAAACCTATAATCTTATATTGATATGCAATGATGGCACAATACATAAGAGTACTAATGATCACCACAAAGACAAAATGATCATAGCTAAATATTTTTTTAAAGTAATTATTTTATGTAAATATTTTTCTACAGTTTAACCTGTTTATTTAGCTTTGATTCTAGTTTGTAGTGCCTATTTGATTTGAAAGTGTATCTTTTACTTTTACTTTTAATGAATTAATTACTATATTATGAAAAATGACAATTATGAAAATCACTAAAACTATTAAGTTTGTCTATCAGTGAATACAAAAATGACTGGATGAATTTTCACTACATACAGAGAGTATGCAAGGAATAGGATGACTTAAAATACAGGTTTCCAATTTATAATACTCCTGCTATAAGAAATACCTGAAGGAACAATTTGAAACACTAGATAAGGGGGTGTGATAGCTTCACATCCTATTCCCAAATTCCTTCTAATTTGAAACTAAGCTAATTAAATTCTCAGCATTTAATTTTTTTAGCCATAACTCTCAGAATATTTAGAGTAGCATCAGGTTATATTACCTAAACCCCAAATTTTGGATTACAAACTCTATATACTGGATAGTATACTATAAAACCAACTTATAAAATACAATCAACACTGAACTCCATTTATGAAAAAACTCCTAAGTTATGAGGGAAGAAATACTTTTATTTGGATAGTATGATTGTTTCTATTTTTCTCTCAAACTCTTACTTTATTTACTTCCTAACAAATGATCAAGTTTTATTAGTTTCATTATATAATGAATTCCTTAAATGTTAGTCAATTTGGTCACCTGACTTGCACAGAGCAATCAATACACCTTGATTTCCATATATCTACTAATTTATACAGCTTGTGTTAATCAGCTTGAAGTAACAAAGACTGAATAATCACAAAATGCTTTGAGATAAGAGTCCTCCTCTCTCTACTGACCCTATAGTATCTTGTCAGAAACTGCTGAACTAAAGACATATGCATCCCATGTAACATCCTATCCAAACTACTATGTCATTTTGATAGCTGTTGAAATTGTATCATGGTACCAGGTATACCCTATTAAATAACTTGATTTTAACTTAAGATTTAGTTATTTTCAAAATTTCTATTTTTCATAATCTATAAAATCATTCATTTTAAAGTAAAATTTAAAGATACACTTTCAAATAAAATAGGCACTAAAATCTAGACATTATGTAGTTGGTAAAAATTTTAGTTTTCCAAGCAGTTATTAAATGTGTCCTTTCTGCAACTAGTCAACTAAGGTAGACTTATTCTTTTTTGTCCCTGAAAATTCTAAGTTCATTGCCAAACAAATGGCAATACTTTCATAATATAAGCAAACCATGTGGCAATTCTTCAAGATTATTTCAATAAATTTCACATGCCTTGGAAATAATTTCTTCAACCAAACCCTCTCAATAGAATGAGATCATCTCATTCTCAATATGTGAACTATCCATAAGTAAACTACACTAAACTGCCATAAGGAAAAAACAATACTAAGTACTATACCAGCTATACATGTTCCACTGATGGGAGCATGTTCCACATTTGGTTCATATGTGTACATATTATTTCTTTAATTGCCCAATTATAACAACATATCTAATCTAACCTAAAGGAAGCGTATAAAGATTAAGCACATAACACAGATCTTTTAACTACAATTCATCTCTTATGGCATTCTGTAATAAAAAAGTTGACTATACTACATGTACCATTTTAGAAACTGATAAAAGCTTAAATTATTATCAAATTCAAATAGTGACTGGATTTTCAGATTTCTTAAGAAGAAACAGTGGACTCTTTTAGACCTAAACACAGTACTTATGAACTGAATATGAGTATGTTTCACGAAAGCAAAACAAAACTGCAAACATCATTACTGCTTCTACTTACACTCCCAAAACCACATCAGTAAAACATTTATCTAATTTGAGAATGTGGTAATTTAAAAAAATCTGTGAGCTGGCTGAAAAAGCAAGGAAGAAGAAAACTTATGAGGTGTATTGAACCAAGAATCATTTAAAAGGAAATCTTTTTTTTTTTTTTTTTTGTGGTACGCGGGCCTCTCACCGCTGTGGCCTCTCCCGTCGCAGAGCACAGGCTCCGGATGCGCAGGCTCAGCGGCCATGGCCCACGGGCCCAGCCGCTCCGTGGCATATGGGATCCTCCCGGACCGGGGCACAAACCCACGTCCCCTGCATCGGCAGGTGGACTCTCAACCACTGCGTCACTGTTTGGGGAAGCCCAAACAGAAATCTTATACTACAAATAAATTTAAGATTAGGAGTCCAAATATCTAAGAAAAATTTTATGTGATTTCAAGACAGAATATATCCATAATATCTGCATTAAGTGAGATTCTATAATAGTCAATTCCATAAATTAGCATATTTACTTTATACATAGTCCTTTTCAATCAGAAATTACTTCAGATTCAATATCTCTTAGCCTCAAACCAAAGGAAAGAAAAACCCTAACAAGAAACAATTTATCCAACAATCTATTATAATAGAGTATCATTATCTAAGGTCCAACTATAAAAGATATTTTATAGACTCAAATTTATGTTCCTTTTCAAGCTAGTCATTAAAAGGTTACTAACACTTAATATTTTGAAAGTTAGTCAATATAGGTTTTTCTTTATAAAAATAGATGTCGTATTTACGTGGCCTCTGATACAGACACACTCCACCTTCACACATGCAGTACTCATCAGAGTACAGAAGGATGCACAACCACTTCACCATGTACATTGAGGCATGCATGAAGTACCACTCCAGGCATGCTTTAAACCCACAAAGGAGCAGCTCAGCCACTTACAGCAGTGCCAAGTCCATGCTTGAAAGTGCTCTATATGTTCAATTGTAGACAAAAATAGTTCACAATTAAAGTAACTAGCCACAGAGTATCAAAGAAGTATACACTTGGGTTTATTAAGTACAGGCTTTAAGCATTTACGTAAACGATCCACTCTAGTAAATAGAATGTTTTTAGTATTATACACCAAAGGAGAAAAAAGTAGTAATATTTTATTTCTGAATTACACATAAACATGAAGGGTAAAAATCATTGCTTTTTAAAATTAATGGCCTTGAAAGTAAACCTTAAGGGTACAATGTCTTAGCTCATTACACTGGCAAAAGCAAAATAAAAATGTTTCTAAGTTTTTAATACAAACATACCTTATCTGCAATATCAGATTCATTAAACTTTCCCTTTTGCAAAAAACTGTAGTTAATGTTACTTCTACCTATAACTGATCCTCAACTGAGAGAGGAATCATTCCCTTAGGCATTTTTAGTTATTCATAGTGTCTGGGGGCAGAGATGGGAGAGGAGGGAAGTGGCAAAAAAGGTATTTAATGAAATGAGGACCAGGGATGCTAAATGTCTTCCAATGCACAAGGCAGTCCTGCATTGTAAAGACTGTCCTGACCAAAAATGCTACTAGCACCCCACTGAGAAAAACCAAATGTGTCACTACATAGCTCTATTAATAGTTATTATTCCTCTGCAGGAATGGATAAAAGAAAATGTGGCAGAATTTGATATAGTTCAATATATCCAAGGCAAATGAAGGTGAGAAGGGTATTTTCAACTCACTAGAGACACTCTTTTAAAATGAAATTTGATTATAAAGAGGACAAATATACCTAAGTTATCAATGATTAAAGTCCTTTTTAAGGGAGGAAAACAGGAACAATTTACACTTACGTGTGAATATCTAAAAATGGATAAAAGTGGAGCTATGGTAAATAACACTTGAAAACCTTCAAAATATGATCAGAAGAAGAGAATTTTTTAAATCCATGGTCCAAATCTAATACGGTTACTATCTTTCTACTTGATGTACTCACATCAGAGTCGAAGGTTTCACAAGTACCTTTTAATGAGTTTGCTTATTTTGTCTGATATGCTTTTATATCATGTAAACACCTCTAAGTGTTAATGTTTCATTTGTTTAAGGAAGACTAAAAAGTGCAATCGAATATGGTCTCACCATTTTTTTAATATACATAATGGGCTACAACATAAATACTTCTACTTTTAACTTAAACAGTAAGGTGACAAGTAAGAATGTATCAAATGCTGGGAAAGGGCTAAGAGTATTAAAATAATATGTGAAGAGCTTTGGGATGAAAATGTTAAATTATATGTTCAGTGGCATTGTTCTCAAGGGCTTCTGATCCAAATATCTTTTAAGTTTAATTTTTCCAAAGGATCCTATTAACTCCACCTTCCTCAATAAGGGCCCTGAGGTCAAGATTAAATATGAAAAATACAATTGTATATCAGTTATTAGATAGAATCATGTGTGAGAAATCTTCCTATATCATACATCTAAATTCAAAATCTTTTGTAAACCAAAAACATCTTTCTTAAAAAGAAATAAAAAAGGAGTAAAGAAAAAAAAATTTAAGTAATTTAGCAATACCTTTTGGACTTACATTGGTGATGATTCGATGGAGGGAATTTACCAGCACATAGTGAAATGTAGAAGGGGAATTCTGAGCCAGGCAGATCTACAGAGGAAAGAAAAAAAGTGATTATTACTTCTATGAGAAAAATATATAGTAATATATATGAGGACAAAAGGAACAACAAAAAGAAAGTTTTTTTAAAAATAGAATAAATTTTTAAGGTCTTGAAATTAACTTTAACATATAATAATAAGCAATACTGATAAAGGTGTAATCTATTCATTTTTCTACTCTTTTCACATTTAAAAGGATCAACAGCATCAGTAAACACAACTGGATCAAAACCAATGCTCTCACCTTAAAGTGTTGGTTGTTGTGAGGGCTTATACGAAAGCAAGAAACAAGGCAGTCAATCATTAGATCCACATCTGCAGGCTGACTGCCTCTTGAGAATGGTTTACTTGGATTAAAAAGCAGGTTCTATGAAAATCCCAATAGAAAACAAAAGCCTTTAAACAGTCATGCAGTATTTTTTCTACTAGTTTTTAATAATAACACATCATCCACACAGATGGCAGTAACATTTAGTTCCCAGATAAAACAAAAAGCACTAATATTGTGCTTCATCAGTCTGACAAAATTCAAAATTCTTACTATACCATATATGGTTCCTTTCAGGCCCAAATTTCTACATTATTTTAAACCCAAGTCTGAATATTTATGCTAATTTAAGAAAACGGGTTCATTCTGTGTTTTCTTCATATTCTAAGCCACCTTATGTAGCCGGAGGAACAGTAACAAAAGCAGGTCCTAAGAATTTAATAAAAGAAGACTCAGAACTTCTGTGTTGCAATGATCTTTGACAGTGATCTAGTATACTATTTATACTACAAGTTTATTCTTCATTTAACGTTTTTTAAGTTTGTATAAGAGAAACAATAAGCATGTTACCTTAAGATCAACCACCATGGACTGAACTAGTAAGAAGATGACAGAGTTATCTTCCCAATTGATGTAAGTACTTGCTTTACACAGTTTGACACAGGCGATTGCAGCGCTTTCAGTCAGCTGCCTGCTTCCTCCATGGCCGGCAAGTGCTTTTCGTAGACTGTCCAGAAACAACTTCTACAAAATTCAAATACAGCAATTAGATAATATGTGAAGTTTCTTAGATTTCAGACTTACTTAATAAAGTAGCAAATTAGCCTCTAAAAATTATACTCTAGAAATATATAATTGATATATTGATATTTGTGGTTTTAAATTTCATAATTTAAGTAGCTGTCATCATTTAAATGTTTCTTGAATCCAAAAACAGGAACCTGTTCTTCCCTTTCTTTGTTGAATTATTAAAGGAACATGAGAAAACATCCTTCCCAAACAATGTAGTTGACTTCCCAACCCTGAATTTAGCTGATCAAATTCTCTTTTTTATATTATCTTTAATTTCTAAATATTATACTTTCTTGGTTACTGTCTATCTCAAATTGTTCCATCTTTATCTAAAACTCCAGGCTACATTAAAGCTTCAGCCTTCTAACTAAGGATATATCTAAGGCTGTTCTATTGCTCTAAATTCCACTCCTCATAGAAAGTTATGCATTCTTGTGATCTCAAGCCCTCTCTACAGCTCATTAACAAATTTCTCCCTTTGGCCTTACTCCTAACTGAAAATAATACATCTATACTTACACACATTCTCAATATAACATGCCAAAAGCTAAACTCATGCAACAACAGCAGAATATACATTCTTCTCAAACACATAGGCAACAATTTCCAGGATGGACTATATGTTAGGCCACAAGTCTTAATAAATTTAAAGAGATTAAAAATATATATATAATCTTTCTGATCACAATGAAATGAAACTAGAAATCAACAGCAGAAGGAAAACTGGAAAATTCACAAATGTGTAAAAATTAAACAATACCCTTGGTCAAAGAAAAAAAACACAAAGAAAATTAGAAAATATCTTCAGACAAATCAAAGTAAAAATACAACATACCAAAATTTAAAGAAAACAGTGCTAAGTGGAAAATTTAGAGCTGGAAACTCTTGCATTAAAAAAGGAGAAAGTTCTCAAATCAATATGAAATAGAGAATAGAAAAACAGGGGAAAAATCAACAAAATCAAAAGTTGGCTCTTTGCAAAGGTCAAGAAATTTACAAACCTTTAGCTAGATTAAGAAAACTCAAATTACTAAAGATCAGAATTGAAAATGAGGACATTACTGTTTTTACAGAAATAAAGATTATTACACTATGAAAAATTATACACCAACAAACAGGATAATCCAGACAAATGGGCAAATTCCTAGAAACACACAATCTACCAAAACGGACTCATTAAGAAACAGAAAATCTAAATAGAACTATAACTAGCAAGGAGATGAAATCAGTAATAAAAAACCTCCCTACAAAGAAAAAGCCCAGGATCAGACGGCTTCACTGGTGAATACTCTATCAAGTATTTAAAGAAGAATTAACACCCATCCTTCTCAAATACTTCCAGAAAATTAAAGGAGAAGGAACACTTCCTAACTCATCCCACGAGGCTAGCAATACTCTAATATGAAGGCCAGACAAAAACACGGCAAGAAAACTATGGACGAATTTCCCTTAAGAATATCTATGAAAGAATCCTCAACATGAATTAGCAAACCAAATCCAGCAGTATAGTAAGAGGATTATATACCATGACCAAGTGGGATTTATTCCTAGAGGACATGAATGGTTCAACAACAAAATCAATCAATGTAATACATCACATAAATAAAATGAAGGGAAAAAAATCATCACCAATGATGCAGAAAAAGCATTTGGCAAAATTCAACACCCTCCCATGACAGAAACACTGAATAAGCTTCCTCAACATGATAAAAGCTATATATGAACAACCCATAGCTAACATCATACTTAATGGTGAACAACTGAAAGCTATTGGTCTAATATTAGGAACAAGATATGGACGCCTGCTTTTGCCACTTCTATTAAACATACTAGTGGAAGTTCTACGCAGAACAATTAGAAAAAGAAAAGGAAATGAGAAAAGAAAAAGAAATAAAAGTCATCCAAACTGGAAAGGAGGAAGTTATCTCTGTTCTCAGATGACATGATCTATATGTAGAAAACCTTGAAGATAACACACAAACACACAAAAAGCATGTTAGAGCTAATAAACAAATTCAGCAAAGTTGTAGGGTACAAAATCAACACACAAAAGTCAACTGCATTTCTATACACCAGCAATTAACAATTTAAAAAGGAAATTAAGAAAACAATTCCTCTTATGAAAGCATCAAAAAGAATAAAATACTTAGGAATTAACTTAACCAAAGAGATGAAAGACTTGCACAATGAAAGCTATGAAACAGTGCTGAAAGAAATCAAAGAAGATATAAACGGAAGCACATCCCATGTTCATGGATTGGAAACTTAACACTGTTAAGATGGCAATACTATCCAAAGCACTCTACAGATTCAGTGTAGTCCTTATCAAAACCCCAATAGTGTTTTTTGCAGAAATAGAAAAACCCATCCAAAAATTCATATGGTATTTCAAAGGAAGCCAAAAAGCCAGAACAATCTTGAAAAAAGAAGAACAAAGTTGGAAGACTCAAACTTCCTGATTTCAAAACTTACTACAAAGTTACAGTAACCAAAACTCTGTGATACTGGTATAAAGACAGACATATAGACCACTGGAATAGAACAGAAAGTGCAGAAAGATATCCTCGAATATATGATCAAATTCAGTGGAGAAAGTAGTTTTTTTCAACAAAGAGAGCTGGAAAAACTGGATGTCCACATGCAAAAGAATGAAGTCAGATCCTTCCCTTACTCTGTATACAAAAATGAACTCAAAATGGATCAAAGATCTAAACAACTAAAACTATAAAATCCTATAAGAGAACATACAAGACAATCTTAACAACACCGAATTTGGCAATGATTTCTTGATATGATACCAGTAAAAACACAAGCAACAAAAAATAAACTGGACTTCATCAAAATCAAAAAACTTTTGTGTATCAAATGACATTACTGAGAAGGTGAAATGACAATCCACAGAATGAAAGAAAATATTTGCAAATCATATATCTGAAAAGGAATTAATATCCACAATATTTAAAGAACGCCTACAACTCAACAACACAAAAACACTGTGAGTGTACTCAACACCACTGAACTGTATACTTAAAAACAGTTAAAAGGGTAAATTTTTTGCTACTTCACCACAACATAAATAAGTAAATAAAATTTTAAAAGCTAAACTCATATTTCCTCTGAACCAACTCCCACTTTGGACTTCCCTTTGATCAGTCTCAAACACTATTCTGCATATCTCACCTCTAACTCTAATCTTTAGACTTTTCCTAATTGCCTAAGAATAAAGTTGAAACGCAAACTGGCTCACAATGTCTTCCAGATTATTCACATCTGCTCTTCATCTTCACTTCTTGTAACTGCCTGTGTGAACCTTCCACGCTCTAGCTAACTTTTCTGAACATACCTTCAACATTTTTATATCCATTTTCTTGATTACCCTGGCTTGAACAACACTCACTTTCTTTCTCTAATCTAAATTCCTTTCTTATTTCAAGTTCAACTAAGGTTCCACACCTCCTCCATAAAACTTTCCTAACTATCCAAGCTTCATCTGAATTCTTACAGCATATATAGCCTGTATTATTATCCTAGTAAACAGGTACTCTTGATAAATAACTTTTTATCCATAAAGGAATAACGAGGACTTCCCTGGTGGTGCAGTGGTTAAGAATCCGCCTGCCAATGCAGGGGACATGGGTTCGATCCCTGGTCTGGGAAGATCTCACGTGCCGCAGAGCAACTAAGCCTGTAAGCCACAACTACTGAGCCCACGTGCGCCTAGAGCCAGTGCTCCGCAACAAGAGAAGCCACCGCAATGAGAACCCCGCGCGCCGCAATGAAGAGCAGCCCCCACTCGCTGCAACTAGAGAAAGCCCACATGCAGCAACAAAGACCCAACACAGCCAAATATATATATTAATTTATTTATTTATTATTATTTTTTTAAAGAAATAACTGGGAATTCTAGGGAGACAGCAGTCTTAAGCTATCCTTGACTGCTGATCTCTCCTCGAGCTCCTTTATTCCTTGGTTCCCATGTTCACCTCTTCTTCCTGGAGATATAGCCATATTTCTCAGCCTCTCTTGCGGTTAAATGTGGCTATATGACTGAGTTCAACTAATGAAATGTGAATGAAAGAGATGCATGCTATTTAAGGGCCTGACCCATAAAAATCCTCAGCATGCTTTTTTTCTATGTTATCTTTTTCCCTCTGGCTCTGACAGAATGGAAACAACTCCCACAGAAGCCATGTATGGAAAGTGGCAGTTGTTGCTGACCAAGGTCCTAAGAAACCACAAAAAGGAGGACTGTCCTACAAAGCTACTCAGTTCGGCTGCTCAATACTATTTCATTAAGTATAATAAAGTTCTATTTGGTTGAGCCATTATACTACCTACCCTAATACAGTAAGATAGTAATACAACTAAAAATAATAAAAAAATTTAGAAACTGAAAAATAGAACTGCTTTCCATACATAGTCTGCAGTCTAGGATTGGTGTAAATGAAAGCCTGATCCGATCTGTTTAGGGTTCTATTTGTTTGTTGTTTGTTGCCTTGCTTGCTTTATAATAAAGCACTACACATGATTACCAAAGCCTGGAAGGAGTTCTGCCACATTGCCAAAGTCAACTGGCTACCTGTGGGAGGCCAGCCAGCTAAACCAAGCATTTCTCACAGCATACTATCTCAAGCCACCTACACGGTAGTTCTAAGAGTGGTATTAAAGATTTGCATTAAATTCTGGGTCCTACTAAAATTAAACACATTCTACTCTGCTGACCATGAAACACCTTTTTACACAAATATGTATCACAATTAATTTTTTTAAATCACAAAAAACTAACAATTTGGAAACTATAAAACATTCCTCTAAGTCGAATATGGCAATTAAGCAAGAGAAATTAGAAATTGGAAATTACTAAAATTGAGGAAACTTCATCTGAAAACCAAGACTGCTGCTAAAAAGTAAAATCCAAAGCCTTACAGATACTTGTACAATTTTTTTAAAAATTGCAAATAGATGAACTAAACCATTACCTCAAAAAATAAATGTTAGAAAATATAAAGTCAAAATGCCAGGTTTGGGGCTTCCCTGGTGGCGCAGTGGTTAAGAATCTGCCTGCCAATGCAGGGGACATGGATTTGAGTCCTGGTCCAGGAAGATCCCACATGCCATGGAGCAACAAAGCCCATGTGCCACAACTACTGAAGCCCGCGCACCTAGAGCCCATGCTCCACAGGAGAAGCCACTGCAATGAGAAGCTCACACATCACAACGAAGAGTAGCACCCGCTCACCGCAACTAGAGAAGGCCCACGCACAGCAACGAATACCCAATGCAGCCAAAAAAAAAAAAGCCAGGTTTTAAAGACCAATAGAATAGATAAACCCTAGTAAACATGAATGAGGAAATATGAGACATATTAGAAATAAGGAAAGAGTTATAAACATGGATATTGAGGAAAATAATTAGAAGAGAATATATAAATATTATAAACAAACATTGTGTCTATATATTTCTATATTACAAATAAAATATGTAGATATAGATATACATAACTCCTTGCTGATAAAATTGAAAAATATATTTCCTAGCAAAGAATAAACTGTCAAAAGTAACCTTAAAAGAGACAAAACTTTCTCAAAAAATTAAAAATAGAATTTACATACAATCCAACCATACCACTTCTGTGTATATATGAAAAAGAACTGAAAGCAGGGTCTCAAAGAGATATCCGTATACCCATGTTCACAGCAGTATTATTTGTAATAGCTAAAAGGTGGAAGCAACCCAAAAGTCCAGGAACAAATGAAACTGGATAAACAAAATATAGTATATAGAGTCAATGGAATATTACTCAGCCTTAAAGAAAGGAAATTCTGACACATGTTACAAGGTAGATGAACCTTGAGGACATTATGCTAAGTGAAATAAGACAGCCACAAAAAGACAAACACTCTATATTTCCACTTATATGAGGTATCTAGAGTAGTCAAATTCACTGAGACAGAAGTAGAATAGTGGCTATTAGGGGCTAGCAGGAGGGGACTATGGGGAGTTATTGTTTCATAACAAAATGAACAATGGTTCTTAAACTTCAGTGTGCACAACAATCACTTAGAGGGTTTGATAAAAACAGGTTGCTAGCTGTACCCAACCCCTACAGCTTCTGTTTCAGCAGACCTAGAGTGGGGATCTAACAATTTGCATTTCTAACAAGTTTCCAGGTGATGCTGATGCTGCTGCTCTTAAGACCACACTCTGAGAAGCACTGAACTAGATCTTGATTTCAATCTCTCTGTCTCATAAAAATTTTAAAAAGTAGACTAGAAGGATATATACCAACCCTTGACAGTAGCTGTTCCCAGGGAAAAAGGAAAGAAAATGGAATTAGTGGAATCAAAGGGGACTTGAGTTTTATCTGGAATTAAAGAAGAATTTATGCAACTATTATTTGTTCAATTTTTAAAATCATATGTAAATAGAAAAAAGATAAGCAATATATCATAATGTTAATATGAGTATGGGTCATTGTTATATTTGTTGTACACTTCAAATATTTATGCTAAAAAAGATAACATGGTCAAAAGAAATGATGGTCTGGAAAAAATATTTACAACCAACTGAAAATAATGGATTACTGCTCCTAATAAACAAAAAATCCCATTAAGCTCTACCCACCACCAGTCCCTCCCATCAGGAAACTTACACAAGCCTCTTAGATAGCCTCATCCACCAGAGGGCAGACAGCAAAAGGAAGAACTACAGTCCTGCAGCCTGTGGAACAAAAACCACATTCACAGAAAGATAGACAAGATGAAAAGGCAGAGGGCTATGTACCAGATGAAAGAACAAGATAAAACCCCAGGAAAAAACTAAATGAAGTGGAGATAGGCAAACTTCCATAAAAAGAATTCAGAATAATGATAGTAAAGATGATCCAGGACCTCGGAAAAAGAATGGAGGCAAGGATCGAGAAGATGCAAGAAATGTTTAACAAAGATCTAGAAGAATTAAAGAACAAACAAACAGAGATGAACAATACAATAACTGAAATGAAAACTACACTAGAAGGAATCAATAGCAGAATAACTGAGACAGAAGAACGGATAAGTGACCTGGAAGACAGAATGGTGGAATTCACTGCTGCAGAACAGAATAAAGAAAAAAGAATGAGAAGAAATGAAGACAGCCTAAGAGACCTCTGGGACAACATAAAATGCAACTACATTCGCATTATAGGGGTCCCAGAAGGAGAAGAGAGACAGAAAGGACAAGAGAAAATATTTGAAGAGATTATAGTCGAAAACTTCTCTAACATGGGAAAGGAAATAGCCACCCAAGTCCAGGAAGCACAGCGAGTCCCATACAGGATAAACCCAAGGAGAAACACACCAAGACACATAGTAATCAAATTGGCAAAAATTAAAGACAAAGAAAAATTATTGAAAGCAGCAAGGGAAAAACGACAAATAACATACAAGGGAACTCCCATAAGGTTAACAGCTGATTTCTCAGCAGAAACTCTACAAGCCAGAAGGGAGTGGCATGATATACTTAAAGTGATGAAAGAGAAGAACCTACAACCAAGATCACTCTACCCAGCAAGGATCTCATGCAGTTCAATGGAGAAATCGAAAGCTTTACAGACAAGCAAAAGCTAAGAGAATTCAGCACCACCAAACCAGCTCTACAACAAATGCTAAAGGAACTTCTCTAAGTGGGAAACAGAAGAAAAGGACCTACAAAAACAAACCCAAAACAATTAAGAAAATGGTAATAGGAACATACATATTGATAATTACCTTACACATGAATGGATTAAAGGCTCCAACAAAAAGACACAGGCTCACTGAATGGATACAAAAACAAGACCCATATATACGCTGTCTATAAGACACCCACTTCAGACCTAGGGACACATACAGACTGAAAGTGAGGGGATGGAAAAAGATATTCCATGCAAATGGAAATCAAAAGAAAGCTGGAGTAGCAATACTCATATTAGACAAAACAGACTTTAAAATAAAGAATGTGGGCTTCCCTGGTGGCACAGGGGTTGAGAGTCTGCCTGCCGATGCAGGGGACAAGGGTTCGTGCCCCGGTCCATGAAGATCCCACATGCCGAGGAGCGGCTGGGCCCGTGAGCCATGGCCGCTGAGCCTGCGCGTCCGGAGCCTGTGCTCCGCAAAGGGAGAGGCCACAGCAGTGAGAGGCCCGCGTACCGCAAAAAATAAATAAATAAATAAAATAAAATAAAATAAAATAAAATAAAGAATGTTACAATAGACAAGGAAGGATACGACATAATGATCAAGGGATCAATCCAAGAAGAAGATATAACAATTATAAATATATATGCCCCCAACACAGGAGGACCTCAATACATAAGGCAACTGCTAACAGCTATAAAAGAGGAAATCAACAATAACACAGTAATAGTGGGGGACTTTAACACCTCACTTACACCAATGGACAGATCATCCAAAATGAAAATAAATAAGGAAACAGAAGCTTTATATGACACAATAGACCATAGATTTAATTGATATTTATAGGACATTCCATCCCAAAACAGCAGATTACACTTTCTTCTCAAGTGCGCATGGAACATTCTCCAGGATAGATCACATCTTGGGTCACAGATCAAGCCTCAGTAAATTTAAGAAAATTGAAATCATATCAAGCATCTTTTCTGACAACAACACTATGAGATTAGAAATGAATTACAGGGAGAAAAATGTAAAGAACACAAATACATGGAGGCTAAACAGTACGTTACTACATAACCAAGAGATCACTGAAGAAATCAAAGAGGAAATCAAAAAATACCTAGAGAAAAATGACAATGAATACATGACAATCCAAAACCTATGGGATGCAGCAAAAGCAGTTCTAAGAGGGAAGTTTATAGCCATACAAGCCTACCTCAAGAAACAAGAAAAAACTCAAATAAAGAATCTAAACTTACACCTAAAGGAACTAGAGAAAGAAGAACAAACAAAACCCAAAGTTAGCAGACGGAAAGAAATCATAAAGATCACAGCAGGAATAAATGAAATAGAAACAAAGAAAACAATTGCAAAGATCAATAAAACTAAAAGCTGGTTCTTTGAGAAGATTAACAAAATTGATAAACCATTGGTCAGACTCATCAAGAAAAAGAGGGAGAGGACTCAAATCAATAAAATTAGAAATGAAAAAGGAGAAGTTACAACAGACACCATAGAATACAAAGCATCTTAAGAGATTACTACAAGCAACTCTATGCCAATAAAATGGACAACCTGGAAGAAATGGACCAATTCATAGAAAGGTATAACCTTCCAAGACTGAACCAGGAATAGAAAATATGAACACACCAGTCACAAGTAATAATATTGAAACTGTGATTAAAAATCTTCCAACAAACAAAAGTGCAGGACCAGATGGCTTCAGAGGTGAATTCTATCAAACATTTAGAGAAGAGCTAACACCCATCCTTCTCAAACTCTTCCAAAAAACTGCAGTGGAAGGAACACTCCCAAACTCATTCTATGAGGCCACCATCACCCTGATACCAAAACCAGACAAAGATACCACAAAAAAAGAAAATTACAGACCAATATCACTGATGAATATAGATGCAAAACTCTGCAACAAAATACTAGCAAACAGAATCCAACAACACATTAAAAGGATCATACACCATGATCAAGTGGGATTTATCCCAGGGATGCAAAGATTCTTCAATATACGCAAGGAGAAAAAGGAGAAAAACCATATGATCATCTCAAGAGATGCAGAGAAAGCTTTCAACAAAGTTCAATACCATTTATGATAAAAACCCTCCAGAAAGTAGGCATATAGGGAACTTAACTCAACATAATAAAGGCCATATATGACAAACCCACAGCCAACATTGTCCTCAATGGTGAAAAACTGAAACCTTTCCACTAGGATCAGGAACAAGACAAGGTTGCCCACTCTCACCACTATTATTCGACACAGTTTTGGAAGTTTTAGCCACAGCAATCAGAGAAGAAAAAGAAATAAAAGGAATCCAAATAGGAAAAGAAGAAGTAAAGCTGTCACTGTTTGCAGATGACATGATACTATACATAGAGAATCCTAAAGATGCTACCAGAAAACTACTAGAGCTAACCAATGAATTTGGTAAAGTTGCAGGATACAAAATTAATGCACAGAAATCTCTTGCATTCCTATACACTAATGATGAAAAATCTGAAAGAGAAATTAAGGAAACACTCCCATTTACCACTGCAACAAAAAGAATAAAATATCTAGGAATAAACCTACCTAAGGAACAAAAGATCTGTATGCAGAAAATTATAAGACACTGATGAAAGAAATTAAAGATGATACAAACAGATGGAGAGATATACCATGTTCTTGGATTGGAAGAATCAACACTGTGAAAATGACTATATTACCCAAAGCATCTACAGACTCATTGCAATCCCTATCAAACTACCACTGGCATTTTTCACAGAACTAGAAAAAAATTTCACAATTTGTATGGAAATACAAAAGACCCCAAATAGCCAAAGCAATCTTGAGGAAAAAAATGGAGCTGGAGGAATCAGGCTCCCTGACTTCAGACTATACTACAAAGTTACAGTAATCAAGACAGTATGGTGCTGGCACAAAAACAGAAATATAGATCAATGGAATAGGATAGGAAGCCCAGAGATAAACCCACACACATATGGTCACCTTATCTTTGATAAAGGAGGCAAGAATATACAGTGGAGAAAAGACAGCCTCTTCAATAAGTGGTGCTGGGAAAAGTGGACAGCTACATGTAAAAGAATGAAATTAGAACACTCCCTAACACCATACACAAAAATAAGCTCAAAATGGATTAAAGACCTAAATGTAAGGCCAGACACTATCAAACTCTTAGAGGAAAACATAGGCAGAACCCTCTATGACATAAATCACAGCAAGATCCTTTTTAACCCAGCTCTTAGAGAAATGAAAATAAAACAAAAATAAACAAATGGGACCTAATGAAACTTAAAAGCTTTTGCACAGCAAAGGAAACCATAAACAAGACAAAAAGACAACCCACAGAATGGGAGAAAATATTTGCAAATGAAGCAACTGACAAAGGATTAATTGCCAAAATTTACAAGCAGCTCATGCAGCTCAATATCAAAAAAACAAACAACCCAATCCAAAAACGGGCAGAAGACCTAAATAGACATTTCTCCGAAGAAGATATACAGATTGCCAACAAACACGTGAAAGAATGCTCAACATCATTAATCATTAGAGAAATGCAAATCAAAACTACAATGAGATATAACCTCACACCGGTCAGAATGGCCATCATCAAAAAATCTACAAACAGTAAATGCTGGAGAGGGTGTGGAGAAACAGGAACCCTCATACACTGTTGGTGGGAATGTAAATTGATACTGCCACTATGGAGAACAGTATGGAGGTTCCTTAAAAAACTACAAATAGAACTACCATACGACCCAGCAATCCCACTACTAGGCATATACCCTGAGAGAACCATAATTCAAAAAGAGTCACGTACCCCAATGTTCATTGCAGCTCTATTTACAATAGCCAGGACATGGAAGCAACCAAAGTGTCCATCAACAGATGAATGGATAAAGAATAGTGGCACATATATACAATGGAATATTACTCAGCCATAAAAAAAACCAAAATTGAGTTATTTGTAGTGAGGTGGATGGACCTAGAGTCTGACATACAGAGTCAACTAAGTCAGAAAGAGAAAAACAAATACCGTATGCTAACACATATATATGGAGTGTAAAAAACAAACAAAAAAAGGTCATGAAGAACCTAGGGGCAAGACGGGAATAAAGACGCAGACCTACTAGAGAATGGACTTGAGGATATGGGGAGGGGGAAGGGTAAGCTGGCACAAAGTGAGAGAGTGGCATGGACATATATACACTACCAAATGTAAAATAGATAGCTAGTGGGAAGCAGTCGCATAGCACAGGGAGATCCGCTCAGTGCTTTGTGACCACCTAGAGGGGTGGGATAGGGAGGGTGGGAGGGAGGGAGACACAAAAGGGAAGAGATGTGAGGATACATGTATATGTATAACTGATTGACTTTGTTATAAAGCAGAAACTAACACACCACTGTAAAGCAATTATACTCCAATAAAGATGTTAAAAAACAAACAAACAAACAAACAAAAAACCCTATGCTTAGGGTCGGGTCTTCCCTGGTGGCGCAGTGGCTAAGAATCCACCTGACAATGCAGGTGACACAGGTTCGAGCCCTGGTCTGGGAAGTTCCCACATGCCACAGAGCAACTAAGCCCATGCACCACAACTAATGAGCCTGTGTTCTAGAGCCCACAAACCACAACTACTGAGCCTGCGTGCCACAACTACTGAAGCCCGTGTTCCGCAACAAGAGAAGCCATCGCAATGAGAAGCCCACACACCGTAACAAAGAGTAGCCCCTGCTCACCGCAACTAGAGAAAGCCCGCGTGCAGGAACAAAGACCCAACGCAACCAAATAAATAAATAAAATAAATAAATAAATTTATTAAAAAACTATGTTTAATACTGTCCTTTCTGGTAAAAGAATGCAACTACAGGATTATTTTAAGTCTTTAATCAATGAGTGTTATCACTGATATCATATTTTTCCTCCAACTAAATCTATGTCCAAGTATGTCTCTGCTAAGGACAGGAAACAAAAAAACCTACAATGATGCAACTAGAAATGGTCACCTGAAATATCATGCTTACAGAATGCTAAGCTTAAAGTAATATACACCTTGAGTAAAATAAATTGCTTCATGGGAATTCCCTGGCGGTCCAGTGGTTAGGACTCGGTGCCTTCACTGCTGGGCCTGGATTCGATCCCTGGTCGGGGAACTAAGATCCTGCAAGCCGCACGGTGTGGCCAAATTAAAAAAAAAAAAAAAAAAAAAAACTGCTTCACATCTGGACATGATGGAAACAACTTTGCCCTCCTCACCTTATTCATGTTGTTTTCATCAACCACATCCTTGGAAATATCCTGGATTATTTCTGGACACAAGATAAGGAGAATGATTTGTAGTGGCCAAACTGCTGCTTTACGTTTGGTGCTTTCAGCAAAACCATCCACTAGGTCAAAGAGTTTTTCTGCACACTCTATGTGAAAAATATAAACATTAAATGATATAATTAGATGAGAAGAAAATCTCTGGCACTAAATTAAAAGCTGGTGCTATCCAAAAACCCAAAGGCCACATTTTTAAAAGATAAACTTGGAAGTTCACTTAACTCAGCAAATTCATTCAATTCAAGCAATGTTATATGGTCTGTGTATTAGAAGAGGTTATATTGTCTATGTATTAGAACAGCTATCTTGATCCATCCTAGAGAAGTCCAGATTTTAGAATGGCCAGACTTGTATTTAGTCTCAATGTGCAGGGCCTTATGCAAAGTGTGATGTATCCAAGAAACGAAGACTGAATAGCTTCTCAAAGGGAATTACCAAAGCTCTCCAGGGGTCTATTCTCCTTCTTGCAGTTGTGTCTTGAGAATTCCAAGTGGGGATATTCCTACTTTACACACATCTCTCTAAATACAAACTAAAGCCTCAGAGCACACACAGAAAAAAGGTGCTTCACTACACCAAAGAGCCATCAGTATCCAATCTACAACTCTAATTAAAGATCAGAGCTTCATTTCAAACTTCCTTATCCATTTGCTCAAAGGAAAAAGGTTGAGGCTAATTTAGAAATATAAGAAAAAAATAATACTTCCTATTTGACATAAGTTGAAAAGATTAAAAGCACCATAATAACAAAATAACTTTGAAAATGATAGGTTTTTACCTCATAAGTAAGAGTTTAAAAGACAAAAACAAACAAACAAATAAAAACCAATCTTATCCTTACCAGCCATATCAGTCTGTGGAATCTGGTATAACTTTGTAAATTCATCTGGATAATTTTCTACCCAGTTCCAAAATGCCTACAAATAACAAAACATATGTTTTTATGTCATATTTTCTTAATATAGTAAATAAAATAACATATGCCTCCAATTATATCACAAAATTCTAATTTCCTTCGGAAGAATATTGCAGTGCAGTCTTCCTAAAAATTAATGTGAAATTATCACTCAAGTCATAACTCCTTGATTCAAAATCCTGAAGACAGCAACACTTATAACCAAAAATTAACAAAACTTTAATATCAAAGAGGTTATTACTTACTTTTTCCAGGCTATTTATAACCGCTAGTTGTGCAACTTTCTTTAGGGCTTTAAATTTAAATGCTGTTTCTGGAGAAAAAAAAAAAAGTTTTACAATTAACTCTAGTTTAATTAGTTAACACAAATACAATTCAGAGCTACTGGTAAAAATAACTTTCCTTTTATATACAAACTTTTGTTCCAGTATTATTTATAAGCAATGTAAAGGTAAAGATAATTAGTATAAGCCAAAACTTCACTGGTTATGTCCACTAAAGACCAAACTGAACCTTGAACTTCAAAGGTTGTTGTGAATTTTTTCCTTTGTTTTGTTTCTAATAATAACTACATTTTTAAAAAATGGCTAAAATATACGGTCATTGTAGAAAATTCAAAAAATACACAGCAATCTAAGGGAAATTTAAAACATTATCTATGATTCTACCATTCGGAGACAATCACAGTTAACAGTTCAGTGAATTTTCTCCCTTCCCTTTTCCTATGCATGTATAAGACAAATACATTTACCATAACACAACAAAACCTGTTCATATCAAACCTATTCTTAACATTTCACATCATATCCCCAACTTTTTCCATATCATTAAAAATTCCTCACACATATATTTGATGGCTCTATTACAATAATAATATTACTTGAACAATTACAACATGCCAGGTATTTTCAATCTAATATATTTAATTCTTTCAAAATCTTAATGCTTTCAGGTATTACAGATGAGCCAACTGTGTTTCTGAGGTTACAGATCTAATAAATGATTGAATTGGGCTTCAAAGCCATAGTCTTTTCAGTATGCTTTGATGTCTTTCGGGATATTTAAGTCACTGTATTAAGTCACTGGTTATTGAAATATTTTCCAATTGTTGCATATTTATTTCCAATACTGCACTATTATAAGTAACATTAATACTTTTATATCCAAGTCTTTTCCACATTCCGATTATTTCTTTAAGGCACATAAATACCTAGAAAAAGAACTGTCCAAAGAGATGAATATTTTTAAGGCTCTTGATAAATATTGCCAACCTGATTTTCAGAAGGGTTGGGCCAAAGGCCACTCCCACCAAGAAGCATATGAAAGTGCCCTTATCACATCCTTGCCATCATTAAATGTGTTCATTTCTTTTATTCTACTAATTTGATTGTTCAAAGCAGTAGAATGCATTTTTAAAATAAGACTAAACATTTTGCCATGTAAATATATTAGATATTTTAATTTCCTCTTCTATAAATGTATTGTCCACATTTATAAAAAGATTTATATCTGGAAAAGATGACTCTTCTATAAACTATATTACTGGTAACAGTCTCTTGGCAGAGAACTCCCCATATGGACTTTTAATGAAGGGATGCAGGTACTTATTACAATTACACAAATATCTTTATAAGATAGAGATGAGTCTACAAGTTATAAAATTGTCTAAATAATCCTTTAAAAGTCACTTTTTTCCCTGGACTTGGAAATGAGCAACTTGCTCTCCAAGTCAGTTTTAAAACATACCCTTCCAACCTTCTTTGCTCTTGCTCTCCTTTGACTTCCAAACAATAGCATTCCACTTTACAGTACACTTGAGTCTTTTTGCCTTCCTATATTCATCAACTTTACCTTTATGACACTTTAAATGTGTTATACACAGTAGTCTATTCTCAATTCCAATGTATAAATATTTTATATATACTTGTAGAACTCCAGTTCTACAAGTTTCTGACTGGATACCCTACCAATACCTCAAACTCAATAGATCTAAAACTGAATTTATCGTTTTCCTGGCCACCTTCTTCTCTGCTTTAACCAGCTTGCTCTGTAACATTTGGAGATACTTACCTTTAACATCACATACCTAAATTAATCACCAAAAGCTATGCAATGTATTCTACTTCCTAAATACCATAACAAATTGGTCTCCACCCTACCCCATTCCATCCAGATCTCCACTATCCTTATTTCTACCTCACGTTACTATACAACCAAGTCCCAGAAGTTCATGTAACTTTTTATCAAATCATCCTGCAAATTTCAAGCAAAGTGGCATATCTAAAATAAAATACTGATCAAGGTAATTTCCACCCAAAAGCCTCTGCATCACTTCCCATGGCCACTAAAATAAAGCCTAATAACCCATAAGCAAAACAGTACAGCAGTTAGGTACTTTGGTTCTAGAGACAGACAGATGTGACCCTGCCACTCAACAGCTGTATGACCTTGTAAGTGTTACTTAAGCCTCAGTTTCCTCATCAATATAGGGGATGATAATATTATTATTGATGATATTATTATTGATGATAATATTATCATCACCCTGTTTCACAGGGTTACTGTGAGTATTGATGAGAAAAAGCATGTGAAGAGCATAGCGTGACATCTGGCACATACTGAAAATGCAATAAATGCTACTATGTTTTTATTAATATGATCTGACCTACTCTTGTACCTCTCTATATCTTGCTCTTTTCCTCTTAACATCTCCCACCTCCAAACCCATAGATACTTATTCTCTCACTTTATGCTCACTCTATTTAGCTTTGCCACACTGCTTTGCAAATAATCTGATAATATATTTGTCTCATAAACCAGGCCATGAGCTCCAAAGGGAGAGATTCAATACTTTATTAATCTTTGTAAGCCCGGCACTTAGCATGGTTCCTTACATACAGTTTCCCAACAAAAGCTGCTGAATCGAATTTAAAACACATCACTACTTTTATTATTCCATATTACAGGAAGTTTCCATTCCTTTCACCATTATCATGTAGAACCATCTTTTGCTGGTCTATTTAATATTAGCTTTATATTTCACATTTATCAGCATAAACTCTAAATTTATGATCATAAGGAAGCTTCATTCAATGGTGATAACTTACCACAATAAAAAGAAAGTAATTTATCCACACACTTAGTTTCTCTCATTCATGCATGGAGAACCATCTCAATTAATTATTATTGATTAAACATTTCTAAGAAAACTGATCTTTAAACAAACAAACAAAATCCATAGGCACCCTGGACTAGATTTCCCAAATGTCACTGAACAGTTATGAAAAAAAATTACAAAACTCCACTTACATTTCTTAAACATTATACAAAGATTAAATCTCTAAATACTACCATTCACTTCCTTAACTTTTCAATGTTTAATGATAAATATTAAAATCTTGAACTTTCAACCAACCTGAGTGGTGGTTTATTATAATGTAAAATAATTGCTGCCCACTTGTCTGTATCTTGACATAACAGCTAAAATGATCCATTTTTCCTTTATTAAAGTTACTGAAAAGTGATTTAACTGTTGCTTGGTTTTATAATGGTAACGATCTAAAATCACAAATTCTGAACAAGGTAATATAGCTGGAACACAGCCTTATAGTATTCATCTATATAGACACAGCCTTTTTACATCTCTGGTGAATAGTTGTTGAGTTTAAAGCAAATGTTAAGAAAACTAAACATAGTATTTTGAAAATTACACACTGTAGAACTGTTGAGGTTTTCAAAGTTAGTATAACTAAATCTCCTTTTAGGTCAGACATTAAAAACATTATTGACAATTCCTATATCAATATACAAAGTAAAATAAAAATGAGTGTGAATCATATACTGTAAGGTTCCACATTTAAATTAGCCAGGATCCAATATTACATAAAATTAAAACACAATTTTTGTGAAATGAATTTAGGTATTTATACTCAGTTTATTAATAATACTCAATGATATTTGATTTATATTAACACATTCCTGCTTACCACAAAAATTCTCTCATTTCCTTCTGATAGTTTATTTCAATCAACATAATCAAAGAAAGCACTTTCCAAAGCTTTAAAAACACACATTTTAGGCATTATAACATTCCCATGTGTGACTACTATTGACATGTTCTACAAGGAAGCAAAACTAAGCACTGAAAGAGTAAAAGACTTTGTAATGCTATAAAGTTAGTAAGTCAATAACAGAAATGAAAACAGAATGTCAGAAATGAGATTCCTGACTCAATTTCTCCTCTCATCGTAAGAGCACAATCTTCTAGTTCCATCTGCAATGAAACTTTTATATCCTGCTAAGCTATCTGCTTTTAGCACTACCAATAGCTAAACAAATAACTTCTATAACCTACTAGCTACCCTCAAGAGGTGAAATTCTAGAAAAATTAAATAACAGCATCCTCACATTCTCTTTATTAAAAGGAAAAATTGTAGTTGAACAAAACTTTCCATTGCCAAGACTTAAGATACTCATTTTTGCTACTGAACCATAATGTATTACTGTCCATTTCTCAAGGACATTTGCACTATAAAATCCACTTTGATGTTCTAGCTCAACACAATTTGTATAATTAGTACATTCAACATACTGGTTTTTCACCCACAGTGATTAATTTCAGATATATCATACATTTAAACTTACCCTTCAGGAGTCGTTTTAATTTTGCACAATCCACATTGATATACTGTAACAATTCTATATCATGAACATCAACATTGTCTTCTGAACAAACAGTCAATTCCTGTAACCTGAAAAGTAAAAACCAAAAATAATTTATCAACTGAAGTCTTAGGATAGTCCAAAATTCTGAATTCAACAGACTCTTCTCACCCTAATGATGAGTTTATAAGAGAAAATACACATATAAAAATAAGAGAATAAATTTAATGAAAATCTAAAGGAACATAACTAATCCAGGGGCTGTGACAAAAGAAACTGTGATAATCCAGTAAACTTCACAATGTACATCAAATTACCATGTTGTACAATATACAGAATTTAATATACAGAATTTTTATTAAAAAAAAAAAGATCACAGCATGCTGATAACTGCTGAAGCACAGTAAGAGATACTTGGATATTTGAAATACTTTCTCTCTGCTGTGTGTATTTTAAAATTTTTTCTATAATATAAAATTCAAATTTCAAATTATAAGTTAAAAAAAGATAAATTTTATTAACCTCTATTCACATCAACTAGACTTCAGAGACATGAATGACATTTTATCTACATTCACAGGATACATTTACTTTGTATTAAAAAAAATAAGTAAGCCTTTATTCACTGCGCTTTTCAGTCTGTACGTGTGCTTACGTGATTATTTAATTAGTGTCCCTCTCTCACAGAACTTAAGCTTGTAATGACAAAAATCTTCCCAAACCCCAAATTTCCCTCTTATTAAATATGAAGTTACCAAAAATGTAGAAAAATTTAGCACTTAACAAAAATATAGATGTTTAAACTGCTAAGAAATTCACTTAAGCCTAATAAATAAAAGAGGTTAAAGTTTTCTTCCTTTTTTTCACTAACAACCACAGAGGTCAGCTTTTCAAAAGTTGGTACTGCTAATCTATTGTTGTGTGCTTCCTAATGAAGCTTGCTTATTTCAATTAACAGATATCAAAAATGTAAGCAATAGAATGAAATTACTTATTTTCATAAATGCAGAAAGAGATGTGTGAAAAAGCACAAATAGTACATGACCTTATTCAAAATATTAGCTCAAAGTATAACCATTTCAGTATAATTTAAAATTGACATTAATCATCACACTAAACCTTCAGTTGCTAAAAATGAAATCAATGCTATTTCTTCCTTCTCAAATTCCTCTTTCACTCACTTTAGCCCATAGATGTATAGCTAACATTAAAATTATTCTAAGCACTTACACTAATGTTCTTCTTATCATCAGGGTGAGAAAAGCTTAGCAGTTCACACTGGGAATGAGAAGGTCCTCAAAACTGATTTACATGCTACAAACTCCACAGCTGCTGCAAAGAGCCTAAAAATATGGAATATGACTCCTTAGGAAACACAACTTAATAAATCAGCAACACCAACTTTTGAAAAGCTAACTCTTGTGGTTGTTTGTGAGAAATGGAAGAAAAGTTTAATTCCTTTTATAGTCCAGTTTTTACCACAAGGAAGGAACATTTTGTGAATTTATAAGGCAGAGAAATCAAATAAAGGGTAGTCTGGGCAAAAGAAATGAAGTGGAAAACCTATCACTAAAACATCTAGAAAAACTAGGTAAACTGAACAACAACAAAAAGATATTTTAAATGTATAGAAATAAAGCAAAACAAACACTAAGTACCCACCCAAGTCCAGAAATGGAAAGGAAACTGAAAACCAGAGATGGTTTTGAAGGCATGATCTAGCCAACAAAAGAAGGGTGAGAGTCAATTAGATTTTTTTTCTCTCCTTAACCTAGGGGTCTGGGGCTAAAAACATCCACACGGGACTGGATACAAAGTCCTGTACCCTCATAATGCAGAGAGTAGAACCAGAGGCCTGCATAAAACACGGCTAGAAAGGGCTATGCACTTCCTTAAAAAAAGAAAGAGACACTGAAAGAGAGACAGAGACATAGAGAAAAGAGAGGGAAGGGAGAAAAATCTATTACCAGCACAAGAAGCCTGTCTGCTCTGCCTAAGCTTTGGGTAGGGGGAAAAATCACCCAGGGCTGTCACCTTACAAGGGTTGGAGGCCCACATTTGTACAACCCATACAATCTGGGGCTGAGAAATTAACAAAAATATAGGTCCAGAACTGGGCACTTGGCAAAAGCAAATGCAAAACCATCACTAGGATACTCCCACAGTCCCAGGCTACAAGAGATTCCCAAAGAAAATAACTGCACTAAAGATAAATTTGCAATCAAAGCTTACAAAACAGAGAGAAAAAATTCACTGTGAATGACAGTTGGCACACACAAACAAATGAGATTATTTAACCATCTTAAAGAGAATATATAATAAGTATGTTTTAAATAATTCGACATATAAGAAGAAATTTTAAACTATTGAAAACAATAAGAAACCATTTTTTAAAAACAGCAGATTTGTAGAAGAATCAAATAGAACTTTCAAAGTCATTGAGTCTTCTGCTTCTGGTATATGTCAAATTAGATATTTTTCAGGACCCTCCAACGACAAAACAATTAGATCCAGTGCATTGTATAATAATTCTGTGGAAAAAGCAGCTAATGCTCTACATAAAAGAGTACTATGAGCCACAGAACATGGTATACTTCAGCAGAATAAAAAAGTTATCTTATGATCTGTAACTCATATTATTCCCTTAAAGAAAAGCAAAGGACAGAAATATCAAAAGCTAATGTTAATCCTAAAAGAGAAACATCCACAGACAGGTAAAACGGTCAAGCACAACAAATTTTCATGATACTGATTCATCTAGTACATACGAAGTATAAAATCAATCTTCAGAAAGAACTGCCATTCCAGTTCCTTGCATATTTTGTCACCTAATGCTACGACAGCAGTGTCACAGGATAACCCCATCTAAATTAAACCATCATAATGGTCTTTTAGGTAAGTGACCCTCTAATAAGATCAGCTCCTATTTCTGGCACCAACTAAATGAAACAGCACATGTAATTGTCTGAAACATGAATTTCATAGATCCCATTTCTGAGCAGTCTGTCCCCTGAAAGCTAAAGAAACTGGCTTATTCTGGAGACATTTAACTTCTACTCTGCAAACAGTGAACTAGATTCAGGAAATACCCAAAAGTTGTCTATTTTTACACGTGCCAATGCTGCAAAATAAAACCTTTGGTGACTAGAAGATTTTTAGAGTTTTCAGAGGTGGCATATTTGCTGTGTTTTATTAAAGCAATTCATGTTTGGATAGACTAAAAATCATTTTACCCTTTTGATCATTTTCTACCTTCAATGTAAGATTATTTCAAACAGTAAGACTGGTCTAGTAGTCACCTAAACAAAGAAGGGGTTTGGTTTGTTTTTTTATCATTTTAATGCATCCTATTACCTAGGTGTTTGCTACCTTACTGCTTCAACCAGTGTACTATTTACTCAGAGTATGAGATGCTAACACTCAAGGGATTTCATGAAGACATTGTTCTATTGTATAACCATTACCCTACACTATCAGTCATATTATAACATTAGATAAAATTTTAATTTTCTTTGCACCACAATTCTGATGAGAGGTTGAAAAATACTGTTGCCCAGCATCACGATCAAAGAAATGTCATTTTTTATTAAAAAGACTGCAGGATTTTGAAGCTAGCCAGTTCCGCCTAAAAACCACAGCACAGATTCTCAAACTATGATGTATGTTCTCATTCACATCTGTTGGAAAACAACGTAAGAATGAACTAAGCTAATGGACATCCACTGCTCACACAACACAGACAAATCAAAGATGCAGGTGCCATTAAGCAAAGGACTGCGTTAGTCTTTGATCCACTGAATCACTAGGTGATTTCCGTTATACTTCCTACTTGGTCTTAATTAGGGACCCATTTGACTCTACTTGCATGAGAAAGGCAAATCGTCTGCATAAAATTAAGATCCAGAGTTACCTGCTGCCATCAGCTACAGTTCTATACCCATTTCTCCATCTCTAGCATTATCACAATGAATGATCACATGATGATTTCTAAGCATCAATAAAAGCTTAAATTATACTTATCATACAATTTTAAAGCACAGCAGTGGATATTATAAAAAGGATTTCATCAAAATGCGGCTGACACAGTGGTACCAGGAAGCAGCCAGGCACAATAAAATGGACAGACTCTGAAGCCAGCCAGACTTTGTAGTTTTGGGTCCTCTGTTACTTGGCCCAGCACCTTGATAACTTCTTTAGTATTAGTTTGCTTACCTATAAAATGGGGTGTCACCTACATTTCAGGGATACTGTGAAGATCCAACAGCATAGCACATGCTGTAAATGCTCAACAAATGGGAGATTTCACAGTTCATACACTTAAAATACAGTTCACTTTCTAGAATTACTCATTTCCTTTTGCTTCCACACTGCTGGTTTGGTGTTTTGTTTTGTTTTGTTTTTTGATAACTTAGGAGCTTGTGATAAGGATCAGAGCGTTAAGATCATTAGAATTCTGACTACTCATCAATTATTCTGATTGACTAATTTCATTACAAGGAATAATACGTTAAAAAGCCAAACCCAAAATTTATACCTATCAATAGTATTTAAAAAAAAAAAAAAAAGCCCAGTCATGGGTGACATTTTTTCCTAAAACTTAGACTTTCAAGTTTATCATAGTACTCACATTTAACTGTACCCACCAATAACACAACATTACAAAACAAAAATTTCTAAGAAATCAATGTATAAAATTTCAACAGAAGCCCACAGGTTAAACTCATTTCTGTCAACTTTTTACTTTTATGTAGACAAATTTTATATTACTTACAATATTCCTATGTAAATTTACACACTAACCTGGTAGAAATTCGACTAAAGACTGCATTGAAGTTGTTGCAGCTGAGAGAAAATAAAACCCCAGAGGCAGAATTCCGAAGTTCAGCTGCATGTTGGTTTCCCTCACGACAAGTGTGAAGAAAATGGCAGATTTCTGGCAGCAACTGTTTGACCAGCATTGTTTCATCTAACCTCATCGTGTCCTTTGGTTGCTAAAATAGAAATAATCACATAATTCTAAAACTTTCTTAAACTTACCTGTAAATATTTTCTATTATGGAAAATTTCAAATATACATAAGAGAAGAAACAGAATAACGAACACCCATATACTCATCACCTAGATTCAACAATTGTTAATATTTCATCATGTTTGCTTTATCTATCTACAATTAGTTTAATAAAGAGGGTGGTTCCATCTTTCACTTCTTAATCACAAGAAAAGTCCAGGTACCCCCATCCATCCTCCTCAGCACCCCAATTTCTGCTTGTTCCCCTGTTCATCAAATCCCCACATAAGCCCTTCCCTTCCTGGGAATCCCTAGCTTATTGTGAGTCCTAAATAAACTTTATTCATATTCACTGGTGAGTGCACTGTGTCATCTATCTCAACATCCAAATTAATTCCTGGGTGAGCAATCACATCTACCTTTGTGCAGACTGACCAAAACAGATAGATATTACTTATTACAAATAATTTTGTTTTGGTTTAACCATTTCAAAGTAAATTACAAACATCATTACTTCACTACTAACTTACTTCGGCATCTCTAAAATATAAGAAAATTCTCCAATATAACTTCAATGCAATCATCACACCAAGGAGAAATAAAAAATTCCCTTAGATCAGCTAATACCCAAACCGTATCCAAATTGCCCCGTAATGTCTTTCATAGCTGTTCTTGTTTTATTCAACCAGGATCCAAAAAAGGTTCACAGATTGCAGCATGATTGTAACATTCCTTTAGTCTCTTTATCCTAAAACTATTTCCCCCTCACACACCATATAGATCATTTTTATTTTCCATAACATTGACTTTTTTAAAGAAAATAGACCAGTTGCCTTACAAAATGTTGTATATTATTGATCTGATTATGTCTTAGTGGTGAAACTTGTTCTTTTAGTTGTTATATTTTCTGTTAAGCTGGAATCTAAATATAACAGTCTGATTAGATTCAAGTTAAACACTAGGTAGAATTCACTACAGTTTGTATTACATCACATCAGAAGTACATAATGCCAGGTGGTCTCTCTGTTAATGACACCAAGTTTGATAACTTTGGTGTTAACACTGAGGTTTCTACTTTGTAAAATAAATCTCTACAATTAACAAAAACAGCCAGTGGATAAGCTACCCTTAGTTGAAAATAGACTGTTCCACATCAGTATTTTACCTAACGGCTTTAGTATCCTTATATGAATGACAATTTTGATAATACCAAGCATGATGACAAAGAACAAATTTTTGTAAGTGTGCTATGATCAAATCTGTAATTGCATTCCAAAAGCTTTCAGATGCAAATACATTGAAATATTTGGACAGTAAATAAACAGATATCACAAAAACCTGCAAAATTTGAGTTACAATGCTCTTTCTTATTTATAGGCTAACCAGACAATACAGGTGTTGAAACCAACTCCAATTAATATACAAATGAAAATTATAGAAGTGTTCAATCTTTTGAATAATGGTCATATATACAGGATCAAAAATACTTAAGATTCCTCAAATTCTACAAAATTTTACTCATAAAATTTTGGTTTTAATCATGATATTGATAAGTATTTGTTCACTTTCATTTAGCTAGTTCAACTACTAATATGATAAATATGTACTATAGGGCTCAGTTCTTAAACTGTCTCAACTTACTTTGATCTAAAAAGGAAAACCAATAACCAACAAGGACCTACTGTAAAAAAAATTTTTTAATAAAAAATAAAATAAATAAATAAGTAAAAAGGAAAATCAGGACACAACCATAAAGTCATTGAAGGCAATCCAGAAAAACACAGCTGTTCAATAATATGAATAGTATTATTTTTAATTATAAATTTAATTTAAAACTTTATACATTTTCAATTGAGCAGAGCAAGCTAATATATATTTTATGTATTATAAAAGCTGTACCATGCCCACTTAGTAGGGCTTCAATTAAGCTATCTCCAAAGAGTATCAAATTAAACAGGGGTCAATGATATCAGTGATCATTATCTAAAATACCTTTACCACTACCTCTCAATTATAAATGTTAATGGAGAAAAGATGTAGAACTGAAGAGGCAATAAACCAGCCTACCCCCATTCAAACATGGGTGTCACTGATATATTGGCATCTACAATCAAAGTAATAAGACCACTACAAAGAATTGATTCAAGAGAAGTTGAAACATTGTCCACCTTCAAAATTCCATCATCCTATTTAACAGCTTTTTTGCTCTTTCACTCTATTTTACAAATGAACAGCCCATCACAAATTAATACACAGCACAAAGCTAAAGCAGAACTAGCTCGTCCTCAATTTAAGAAGAAAATTTATAAGCACTGTAGCACAATTTTGGAATGTGGACAAGGGTCAATAAAAGAATTTAAAACATTATGCTTAGGTTTTGTGGCCTATAGTCTTAAATAGTATACTTCTCTTCCCTAAGGATACATCATTGTGTGAATGTAATTATGTTTTCCAATTCCCTACCCTACCCCTTTTCCAACTCCCGACGCTACCCCTTCTTTAAACACTTTGACTGTTCTCTCTGTTCTCAACTGATCAGTCCTCATATGTCAAAGTCGCTTCCCATCTAGTTTTACTATAAAGAACAATTATAACATACGTGGAAGAGAGAAGCAATTCTGAATAAAGGG
The DNA here is from genome assembly GCF_025265405.1 of Mesoplodon densirostris. Lineage (NCBI taxonomy): Eukaryota > Metazoa > Chordata > Mammalia > Artiodactyla > Ziphiidae > Mesoplodon > Mesoplodon densirostris. The sequence goes on along the minus strand of NC_082678.1, from coordinate 51,971,592 downwards.
GCTTCCCTGGTGGTGCAGTGGTTGAGAGTCCGCCTGCCGATGCAGGGGACACGGGTTAGTGCCCTGGTCCGGGAGGGTCCCTCATGCCACGGAGCGGCTGGGCCCATCGGCCATGGCCGCTGGGCCTGCGCGTCCGGAGCCTGTGCTCCGCGACGGGAGAGGCCGCAGCAATGAGAGGCCCGTGTACCGCAAAAAAAAGAAAAAAAAAAAAAAAGAAAAAGATGGGTCAAAGGAAGAGAGATTATAATCTCTGAAGAAATAAGTTACCCCAATACATATTGAATAGACATCTTTAAAATGGAGGTATTAAATTTATATATTTATGTAAACTCCTACCATTTTCCAGGAAAAATTAAAGCTAGTGAAGTATAGAAGCATTATGCTTTATACAACAGAAACATTCTTGGGGACTTCCCTGGTGGTCCAGTGGTTAAGAATCCACCTTCCAAGGCAGGAGACGCAGGTTCAATCCCTGGTCGGGGAACTAAGATCCCACATGCTGAGGGGCAACTAAGCCCGTGCACCGCGAATACTGAGCCTGCACGCCGCAACTACTGAGACCGCGCACACTGGAGCCCACGCACCACAACTAGAGAGAAGCCTGTGTGCAACAACTAGAGAGAAGCCAGCCTGCAACAACTAGAGAAGGCCGCACGCCGCAATGAAGAGCCCGCGCACCGCAATGAAAGATCCTGCATACCGCAACGAAGATCCCGCATGCTGCAACTAAGACCCGACGCAGCCAAATAAATAAATAACCAGAAATATTCTTGAAAAATTTCTAAGTAAGGCATGGTTGAAAACTCTGAGATAACTATTTAGAGGAAACATGAGAAACAGTTGTTTTGTACTCAACTACTCCTCCACATATCTATTTTATATGTTCATATTTACATAACAAGTGTTCTTAAGGTAGAATCTATCACAGTAACAGTAATAGTTTTAATTTTTTAAGTTCTCTTTACATAGATTTGAAAAGTAAAATATAAAATCAGATTCACACAGGCGGAAACAAGATTGTCTTGGTCTTTAACATCACATTCTTTGACAGCTAAGCAATGCCACAGGCCTAACCAACTGGAGAAATCAGTTAAATGAAATAGTGACTTTTCCACAAAATTTTTTCTAGAAAACCTGAGAGAGAGAGAAATGTGACTCAAGCTTAACACTTTATAAGTAATCTTAATATCTATTTAATTTACAAAAGATGAGAATATAATTTTTTCTTGAAAACTTCTCTATGCTACCCAGTCAGCTCTGTTAACAAAATTCATTTTCATGTCTTAGACAAAAAGTCCATGACTCTTCTCCTTGTCCACACCTATGCTTCAGTACATCAGATCATTCTCAAAACTGAATGCACAAAACCTGCCTATTCAAGAATAGATTTACTCACCCCAGCAAGACATTTTTCCAGTGTATCCAATATAATCAACTGAGAGAGATATAAATTTTTTTCAGCAGCTTCTCCAAATATTCTCTAAAAGAAAAGATATTCAGAACACTAAAAGTTGGTTATTACTCTCCACTACAAATGAGCACACATCTGAAAAGTGAGGGACTAAGGATCAAGAAAATCAATAGATAAATCATTATATCTCCCAGATTATACTATATTTAAATCTATTATTTCTGATTTTATCCTAATGCTCACACAAAATAAATTCTCAGGCAAACAGTCTGCCATCAGCCTGCCACAGTAAAAGATACTCTGGGTTATACTTTAAAAATATGTAGTAAGGGCTTCCCTGGTGGCGCAGTGGTTGAGAGTCCGCCTGCTGATGCAGGGGACACGGATTCATGCCCCGGTCCGGGAGGATCCCACATGCCGCGGAGCAGCTGGGCCCGTGAGCCGTGGCTGCTGAGCCTGTGCGTCCGGAGCCTGTGCTCCACAACGGGAGAGGCCACAACAGTGAGAGGCCCGCGTACCGCAAAAAAAAAAAAAAAAAAAAAAAAAAGTACTAAATGTACTTTGAAACAAACAGCATTAAAGAGATGGTAACATTAGGAAAATCCCATGTTCTGTTATTTTTTAAGTAAAATTTAGATTTGAACAATATAGAAAAAAAATATGTAGGATTTAGATACACATATAGATCTTTACCAGAATCTTGAACTGAACATTTAACCACACTTTGATGCCACAAAATAATCAAAGCCTAACTCTTACAGCAACAAAATGCTGTAACACCAATTAAAGCGAGTTTTAAGCATTCACTATCTTTAAATCAAATACTACACTATTAACAGCAGACTATGGTTTCTACAATTCAATTTACTCAATAAGCACTAAATGAATGCCAATATCTCAATACTGTTTTTGTTTTTAAAGGAAGAGTCCAAATACTAAAACATTTTCTATCTGAGAACATGGCCACTTATCTATAAAAGCAAAATCCTATCTGTATGACCCACACACTATGCAACAGAAGAGTTCCATAAAATCTTAAATGTATTTCTGTAAGTCACTTTACATATTTATAAAAGGTCCTTTTTTCAGAAAATCTTAATTTTTTTCCATAAAGAGAAAATATGATTGCCCACTTCTCCAGTTTACCAATTTTGTAAGCCCGGGGTATCTTCCAATCAACTTTTTAAAAAGAAAACACACCAAAGATGATGTGACTATGAAAATGGTACTGATTTTCACAATCTAAAACCAGAAATCAGTTTCACTGCTCAATGCAAACAGTATAAACTGTGGTTATAAGTGCTCAAAACAAGCAGAGCAGTTTGGAGTTAATCAAGAAATATCCAGATGGGTTGTTCTCAACTGAGTATGAAAGAAATTTTAGATAGAAATTGACACAGAGGAAAGAATCACCGGACAGCAAGAGGAGAAATAATATGTTCAAAGGTACAGACAGAAAATAGTTGGAGTACCTTGAAGTCTAGGGAATGTAAACAGATTTTATAAAACAGGAAAAAAAGAAGCAATTATGAGCTTTTGACAGTGGAAATGATGAAATAGGTATTTGAGGAAAACTGTTTCAACACAGGTTTTCTACCATGGAATCTGTCACAGGTTACAGGACGAAGGAAATAAAACAACATCTTCACAAAAGCAATCTCACATTTTAGGACTACAAAGTCATATTTTATTTACCATCTACTTAGGACTGGGACAGTCTGATATGTAAATATTCAAATGAGAAGCTAAGGAAAAGATTTTAATAGATTACTATCGTCAATTTAAATATGACAAAATCTGTATGAAATCCTAATTCCAGAAAAATGGAACAGTAGATAGGGTCACAAATAAGACAAGTATCTAAGAAAAAGAATTAAAATCTACAAAGAAAGTTAAAAGGTTACCTGTCTCATCCATAAATTAAGATGAATGTTTATATCCAGAGTCCACAGAAAATGACTTTACATACTTCAAAATACGCTGTTCCAAAGTTTAAAATCAAAAACAAACCGAATTCTCCCATAAAACAGTAATGCAAACACTCACCATATTGTTAACATTCTTTAAGATAGTGGTGAGGCCGCTTATAACCAAAGAAAACTTGTATTTGGAAATATTGATAAGACATTCCTTGTTGTGTTCGGTACTGACTTTGGTATGTGTGTTCTGCTGTCCTGTTTTTATTGGAAGCTGAGGAAAAAAAAAAAAAAAAGTTAGCTTACATTTTAAAATGACTACCGAGAACTCTATTTCTCTTTGAAAATCATGAGATATTAGGAAAATTTTATCAACCACAATTACCTATATTTGTATCTCAAGCTCCGATTTTCAATATATAAAGGAATTTATAGCAAATCTAAAATTCTTTAGAAATTTCAATTTTTGCAGCTATCTAGAAGTCATAAATCTCCATCTACAAAATTAAATCTTTAGCCAGCACTATGTAAGACAGAATGATGACTCACAGAAATAGAGCTACTTCCTTGTAGCTAAAAATTATTTCAGAGAAAAATGTCTGCAATAAAATGCAATCTTTTCTTTTATATATTGAACTCAAGCATTAAAAGAACAATAGACCAAGAAAATCTATGCCTTAGACCTCTAGTCAGTAATGGCAAATAACGGCAGACTGCAGAAAAGAAAACAAACTGTATAGCCTGGAATATACATAGTAAGACTGCTTCAGGTAAGATAATCACCCTCAGGTACACAGCTGAGGGAGTAACAGAACAACAAAGAGATAAATCTCATGCAAAAAAATATCTTTTAAGGGAGATATTACATTTATATTTAGCTGAGAATGAACTAAGTCGCACTACCAGGAAGTTCATCTCTACCCTGTTTAAGAGCAGCATTCTGTACTGAAAGCATCACGAATACATTTACTGTTTAAATAATAGATCCTGCTAACACTAACAGAGAACACTGATGAGGTTCCTCCGTGAAGAAACAAACCTGAGTCCAGCTTCCTCATTTTTAAAATGGTGCAACAAAAGGTGGAAAGAGACCAAGCAGCATGCCCAAGTTTGCTTAGTCAGTTAATAATGTAATTTGATGGTAAAGAAATACTAAAGAAAAGAGGGGAAGCACGTTTAGGGTTTAGAAGATAAGGCAGAACAGAAGCTACAGAATTACATAATATTACAAGATTATGGAGAGAAAAAAATCTGAAAGACCAAAAAAAGAGGATTGTAGAAGATGGCAGTGGCTGCACCAAGAGGAAACTATAATGTAAACTGTGGACTTTGGGTGATTATGACATGTCAATGTGGGTTCATCAATTGTAACCAGTGTACCACTCTAGTGGGAGATGCTGATAATAAAGGAGTCTGTGCATGTGTGGAGGCACAGGGCATATGGGAAAACTCTTTACCTTCCACTCAATTTTTCTGTGACCCTAAAACTGCTCTAAAAACTAAACTGTTAAAAAATGCAAATAGGTCTTCCCTGGTGGCGCAGTGGTTGAGAGTCCGCTTGCCGATGCAGGGGACACGGGTTCGTGCCCCGGTCTGGGAAGATCTCACATGCCTCGGAGCGGCTGGGCCCGTGAGCCATGGCCGCTGAGCCTGCGCGTTGTGCTCCGCAACGGGAGAGGCCACAACAGTGAGAGGCCCACGTACCGCAAAAAAAAAAAAAAAAAAAAAAAAGAAAGAAAGAAAATTAAGAATTGTTAATATCCTTAAAAAGAGAGAGAGAATGGCAGTGGCTGCAATGTAGCTTGTGAATCTCCCCAAATCCCTCTGTGAGGGTTCATTTTACATGTCAACTTGATTGGATCATAGAGCACACAGATATTTGGCTAAACACTATTTCTGGGTGTGTCTCTGAGGGTGTTTTCAGATGAAATTAGCATTTGAATAGGTGGACTCTGTAAAGCAGTTTGCACCCCCTCCAATGTGGGTGGGCATCAGCCAATCCACTGAGGGCCTGAATAGAATAAAAAAGGCAGAAGGAGGAAGAATTGGTCCCTTTTGCTTAACTACTTAAACTGAGACATTGATCTCCTGCCCTTAGTGTTCCTGGTTCTCAGGCCCTCAGACCCTTCTATCTCCCCTGTATTGGTTCTGTTTCTTTAGAGGACCCTGACTAATACACCCCCTCATAAAACAGCAAAGAAGCTAGAATCGCAAAACCCATGGACCATTATCTACATCAAAATTAGGGGACAAGGCACCCCACAATAACCAAAATACAAGCAGCAAATAAGAACAAACCACTTACAGCTGCAAAACTGGTGTGGTATAAGCATCTGTGCAAGAGAGAGCAGAGGGAAGCAGAATGTTTGATGGACCTGACAAGGAAAATCCCCAAACTGCATTACATCCTCAATGAAAAGTACAGCAGGACAAGTTTAGAAGCTTAGCTAAAATACAGGGGTTTTTGTACACATAGCGATTGGCACGTGTGTGCAAAAGGTCTATAATAAAGTCTGAAAAGAAGAAAGCACACTTTAAACCATCACTGTCTAATAGAACTTTCTGTGGTTAGGATATTATACTGTATCAACAATGCTCATTACAGTAGCCACTAGCCATATATGGCTATTAAGCACTTGTTATGTGGGTAATGCAAATGATGAATCAAATGTTTAATTTTATTTTAATTTATTTTACTTAAATTTAAGTAGCCATTGTACCCACTGGACAGCACAGTTCTAAACTAACGAGCTAAAGAAACACTTCCTTCAAGGATGAAGCCCATGCTGAGAAGAAATTGCCGAGATTCACTCCAGACTGAAATAAGAACAACAGGGCAAAAGAAAAAGATCCAGATAAAGGTGGAAGAGAGGAAGGAAGCCAAGAGAGCTCACAAAGAATGAGATGACATATTCGTTTAATTTCATGAAAGCAACAGAAGAGCTCCAGAGCCATGAAGATAGAAATTATCCTGGTCCACATTTCTCTCCTACCAATTGAGGAAAACTAATTTCACATAAAAATGAGCAACAGAAAACACTGTAGTCAAATCATATGTGAAGTTATTTTGAGAAAAAAGAATAAGAGATAGAATAACATTGCAACAGAAAATGAAAACACGCCAAAAAGATATGCTCACCAACAGATGAAACTGTAAATTATTAATTCAAAATGAGCCAAGAGAAATTTTTTAAATGACTGAAGATATGAAATAACAAATTAGAATTACAAATAGAAATAAGTTGACAAAACTCAGGAAAGAATTAGAAAAAAAAGAAAAATCATTTCAGAAGTGAAGACTAACCAGAAGATATTAAAGAGTGAATAAAACAAAATATAGGGCTTCCCTGGTGGCACAGTGGTTAAGAATCCGCCTGCCAATGCAGGGGACACGGGTTCAAGCCCTGGTCCGGGAAGATCCCACATGCCGCGGAGCAACTAAGCCCGTGCGCCACAACTACTGAGCCTGTGCTCTAGAGCCCGCAAGCCACAACTACTGAGCCCACGTGCCACAACTACTGAAGCCTGCACGCCTAGAACCCATGCTCCGCAAAAAGAGAAGCCACCACAATGAGAAGCCCGTGCACCGCAGCAAAGAATAGCCCCCACCTGCCTGCAACTAGAGAAAGCCCACGCACAGAAATGAAGACCCAATGCAGCCAGAAATAAATAAATTAAATTAATTTATTAATATATATATAATGCTTTAAGAGAAAAAGAAGGTAAATAGGAGGAAAATTCTAATATCAAAAAAAAAAAAGAAAAGAAAAATGAGATGGGATTTGCAATAAAGGGACAGAGAAGACATGCAAACAAGATCCAACGTATGTATAACAGGAGTCCTCAAAGAAGGAAATCAAATCAATGGAGTAGAATGAATATGAGAAACTAGACTTCAAGAAAACGTTGCTGAAATTTTTCAAAAACACTTGAAACTATATATTTAAAGGGCATACCGCATACCTGGAAAAACTGACCCAGAATGACCAATACCAGGGCACATTTTAGTACAACAATTGACCTTCTGTGAACAAGAAAAAAAAAAATCCTTTAAACATTCAGGCAGAAAGAGAAAGCCACTTACACAAAAAACAAAAATTAGACTGTCATCAGACTTTGACAATACTATATGCTAATAGAAAATGAAATAACATTTTAATATTCTCAAGAGAAGATAAAGTAAACCAAGGATTTTAAATGCAGGCAAACTGACTCGCAAGTACAATGGTGACAATCAAACTGTTCTGAACTGTAAGAACCCAGGAAATATTGCTCCCTTAAGCCTTTCGTGAGGAATCTACTAGAGAATATACTTCAGTCAACCAAAATAACAGGAGACACATCCACATTACGAAGGACCATTAATACACATTTATTAAAAGAACTGAGAATAAATGACGAGAGTAAGAGAAAAAACATACTATGTAATTGCTATGTGTAATGACAGTATAGATACAGTACAATTATCAAAAATGGGGAGAGGGTAGTGAGAGTATACAAAAAGTAGGATGTTTCCTGATTACCTTATGGTACTAAGAGTAAAAGGGTATTATTTTAAACCAAATGCTGGCTGAGGAGATGAGAATAAGTTACTAGCTGTTTCAATATTGCTTACAGAAGAAAATCACTATAAAACAACTTCCCCTCCCAAGAAAGGGAGGAAATTGAAGTACTATACAAAGGCATCAATATAAAAGTAACCAACAGAACAAAAATACAAACTGCTGGTTTGTGCTGGGTGAGCAGTGGCACAAGCCCACCACCAGATGCTTAGGTGAAAACCTACAGAGGGGGTAACTAAACACAGCAAGAGTTTCCCATGTGGCTCTCTTCAAGCTTCCCCTTCACAGTCGCACTCCAGTGGCTGGACATAGTTGGCTTCTCAGATTTCCCTAAAAGCTCCAACTTGTCTACCCGTTGCCACTGATTTAGAGGATCTGACTAGTGACTCCTTCTCTGATCCTCCAATTCCCCCTTCTAGATCTTCACCCCATGAGTCCTCTCAAAACTGTATATGGTCTTATTTCCATAATAAGTCCCTTCCCACATTACACAATCAGCTTCCCTGACTGAACCCTAATACACAAACCTTCTGAAATACCAAAAAATACACTGGGAGAGCAAATAACATAGACCATACAATTAAAAATGACTTAAAATAAAAGATTTGTATAAATATAAATGTAACATAAAAAATATGACAGAAATGAGTCCAAATTCATCAAACTATGGAACAGTCTCCAGGATATATCTTTAAGTTAAAAAAACAGGGTGAAGAAAAGAGTATACAGTATGCTACCATTCATCTAAGAAGTAGGAGGGGAAATAAATACACACACACACACACACACACACACACACACACACACACACCTCTTCGCACATACAAAAACAGAAGGATGAAACTTAAAAACTTTTAAGTGGTTACCTTTAGGAAGTTAAAGAAAATAAAGGAGAGGTGTTGAGGATAGAATCTATACTCCCTGGTTTTTGTAGATTTTATTTTGAAATTATGTAATTTATGTAAATATAAAATTAAATTAAAATTCTAAAAAATAAAATAGAAATCAAAAATAAACAAATGAACTGAAATTTGTATCCAAAATTTTAATGGCACAGTCACAAAGAGAAGAAATCATATTAGGTTGACTTCCTAATGGAATATACTCTAGGGACAAAAAAATGAAGATAAATCTTGATCCTGTATGTACTGTGGGATCATGGAAATGAGTGATTTGGTGATATTTTAATTCTGTCACTACTGGAGTCATTAAAAACTGCGACTCTCAGTACAGGAGAGGAACAGTAAAGTAAAAACCCTGTAGTCTTGAATTGGAACTGGAAGTATCTATATCAATTCTTAATGTAGTTTTATCTTGTATGAAGAAAATAAAATATATTTTTCTCCCTTTGTTTGCTGAAAATGCCTAGAAACAACGACCAACCCTGCAGTAATGATCTTGAGATTCCATTTCCTGGTAAAAGGAATTGGGACTCCTTCAGAATGGCTGATTCCACATCTGAGGCAAAAAGGTACATGATGAACCTGGAACACTTTGTCATACCAGATAGCAAGAAAGCTGCCAAAGAAAGCTATCAAAGAGTCGAGTCAAAAAGACTCAGGAATAAATTTTGAGGAGGCTCCCGCTGACCAAAAATGGAATAATTTGAACACTGTTAAGGACAACAATTTTAATTTATTGAAACATCAAATATGTTTTAATCCATACTTCTGCTTCCAAGGTAGAGTAATTCACAGCAAAACAACACCTCCCTCCCCCAAACTCACACACACACACACAAAAGAAAAAATACAAAAATCAACTGTTTAAAGATTTTAGAGAGCTACTGAAGGAATGAGGCCTAGAGAGGCTAAGTTTCCAAAAAAGGGTGAACTATGGAGAAGCAAGGTGATCTTCTGCAGCTGTTTCCTCCTGCCCTGGGGCATTTGCAGAATCTGCCCCCCCACAAAAAAAGACTCAGAAATATGTCTTTCCCAAGCAAAGTACCTCTGTTGAGGGAAAAGAGGAACCATCAGAGCTTCTGGTTGTCACTGAGAGCTGGAGTGACACAACTGAAGACATGAGGGAGTCTCAAATGCATAATTGGGTGGAAAATGGTAAAAAAGCTAAGCCAAAAACTTCTGAAAAGCAGAACAGAATTTCAAAATCTCATAGCCTCAGAAAACAAAGATTAGAGTACAGAACCTGCTAAAGAGAGAGGGACCCTAGTAAATACACCCAGTTCTTAATTGTACAACCTGGAGGGTAACATCCTAAATAAACAGGGGCAAATCACAGCAAATGGAACTTCTGTACATTACAAGTAGGAGTGTAAATCAGTAATTACTTTGGAAGACTGACATTATCTGCTAAAATGGAACATATACATACAGTCATCGCTCCAAATCTGCAGGACATTGGTTCCAGGAGCCCAGAGGATACCAAAATTTGTGATACTCAAGTCCCTTATATAAAATGGCATAGTATTTGCACATAACCTATGCACATACTTACATATGCTTTAAATTATCTCTAGATTACTTATAGTACCTAATATGATACAAATGCCATGAACAGTTTTAAATACAATGCAAATGCTACTTAAATAGTTGCCAGTTGCTTAGCAAATTCAAATTTTGCTCTCTGGAACTTTCTGGATTTTTTTTCCCCTATTTTTTATATGCATTGGTTGAATCCACAGGTGTGGAACCCACGGATACAGAGGGCCAACTGTACTTAGCAACTTCACTAGGTATATACCCAAGAGAAATGTGTACATATGTTCACCAAAAGATATGTTCAGCTATGTTTATAGCAGTGCTTTCAAAACTTCCAAAAACTGGAAACACTCCAAATGCCTATCAACAGCAGAAATGGTTTTTTAAAATGGTATATTCAAACAAAGAAAAACTCTACAGCAATGGGAATAAATGACTTACAGCTATAAACTTAATTTCATAAATATAATACTGAGTGAAAGAAGTCAGAACAAAAGATCCCTTACTGTATGATTGTTACACAAATTTCAAAAACATGTTAAATTCAAGTCAGGATAGCAGAGACCCTTGGAAAGAGCAAGTAATGACCAGAAGGAAAAGGAAGGGGAAAGAGGAACTCCTGGATTGCTAGCATTGTTTTATTTCCTGATCTCTGTACTGGTTACACTGCTGTGTTTACTTGGCAAACATTTATTGAGCTGTATATTTACATACATTTGTGCATCTTTCCATACTTATAAGTCAATGGCAAGTTTTCTAAATATATACATATTTAAATCCATGAGTTAATGATACTAAAAAAACAAAAACGAACTGGTCACTCCTAGTGGATACAGGGGAATTTTGGTAGACACTGAGGCACTGCTCAGCTCCCCATTCAGGGAAGGACTTAACTGCTGGAGTGCTGTCAGTCAGCCCCTCAGGGATCGCCTCACCTGCAGAGAATGATCCTGCCCAGGTGAAACCCTTCCTGGGCAGCCCACATCCAATGACCAATTGATATGGCAATATAAAGGCTGGAATACCTCAGCCCAATTCTGGGAAACTCAAAAGGGCCATTCTAGCTCCAGAGCTCCCCAAAGGGGTTGGCCAAACCTGATTCTGGGCCTGCACTGTACCATGAATTCTGCATCTGCAATCCTCCCTTCTCTCAGGTGTGCATCCCAAGGGAACACCTTAATGAACATCCTGCACTAGGCTCTCAGAGCAGACGGAGCAGGTGCTAAGATGTGAATTTAAAGCTGGCAATGAAGGAGAAATAGTAACCTCAAAAACAATTGAATTTGAAGAATATTACTAAACTATTTGAGCTCTGTGAAAAAAGATAACAAAAAGCTGACTGCCAATTAGAAGCTAAGTATGAAAGCCAGAAGGCCTCTCTGGAAGCACACAAAGATGCTCTCCTCTCCTCCAGCAGGAAGGCAAAGAAACCTAAGGACAAGAACTAGAATTATCAGAGTTGCTAGGTTCCAAAAGTTAAACTCCCAAACAAGGCAGGTCTGCTACGCCAAGACCAGAGAGCTGTGGTTGGCAAAGAATAATAAGACTCTGACACATGTAATGGAAACATCTGGGTTAGTGCTCCCCGAAATCTTTTATCTCCAAATTGCCCTGAACCCTCAAAGTCTACAGAAGTGGCCCATTACTGTTACTAAGAGCAAACATTCCCCATGCCTGTCTGAAGACAATTCAGAGGCCTCTCCCCTGCAAGACAACAGATGTCCCCTCAGGATTTGCCACCACCTCCCCTCCTGGCCAAAGAGGTACGAGGGAATTTGGGGGGTAATGAAACTTCCTATATCTTGACCATGGTGAGGATTACATGAATGTGTGTATTTGTCAAAACTCAGAGTTAAGTAGTATAAATTCAAGTGAGAGTGTTGTAACATTAGGGCATTCAATGTAATCCCTCTGGTAACCACAAAGAAAATAGCTGTAGAATATACAAAAAGGAAATGAGAAAGGAATTTAAACATTCCACTACAAAAAGTAAACACAAAAGAAGACAGTAATGTTGGAAATGAGGGACCAAAAAAAGCTATAGGGCATATAGAAAACAAATAGCATGATGACAGCATAAGTCCCCTCTTATCAGTAATTACTTAAAATGTAATTAGGGCCTCCCTGGTGGCGCAGTGGTTGAGAGTCCGCCTGCCGATGCAGGGGATACGGGTTCGTGCACCGGTCCGGGAGGATCCCATATGCCGCGGAGCGGCTGGGCCCGTGAGCCATGGCCGCTGAGCCTGCGCGTCCGGAGCCTGTGCTCCGCAACGGGAGAGGCCACAACAGTGAGAGGCCCGTGTACCGCAAAAAAAAAAAAATAAAATAAAAATAAAATAAAATAAAATGTAATTAGATTAAACCCTCCAATCAAAAGACAGATTTGGCAGAATGGATAAAAACACATGACCCAACTATAAGTTGCCTACAGGAGACTCACTCGATATCCAAAGACACAAACAGGTTAAAGAAGAAGGAATGGGGCCTCCCTGGTGGCGCAAGTGGTTGAGAGTCCGCCTGCCGATGCAGGGGATACGGGTTCGTGCCCCGGTCTGGGAGGATCCCATATGCCGCGGAGCGGCTGGGCCCGTGAGCCATGGCCGCTGAGCCTGCGCGTCCGGAGCCTGCGCGTCCGGAGCCTGTGCTCCGCAACGGGGGAGGCCACAACAGTGAGAGGCCCGCATACCGCAAAAAAAAAAAAAAAAAAAAAAAAGAAGAAGGAATGGAAAAAAATATTCCATGCAAACAGTAATCAAAAGAGAGTAGGCTATACTAATACAAGACAAAATAGACTTTAAATCAAAAAAAGTTATGAGACAAAGGAGGACATCATAAATTAATACAAGGTTCAATACAGCAAGAAGATAGATTATAAACATTTACACAGCTAATTACAGACCATCAAAATACATGAAGCAGGGACTTCCCTGGTAGCACAGTCGTTAAGAATCTGCTTGCTAATGCAGGGGACACAGGTTTGAGCCCTGGTCTAGGAGGATCCCACATGCCACGGAGCAAATAAGCCCGTGTGCCACAACTACTGAGACTGCACTCTAGCGCCTGCGAGCCACTACTACTGAAGCCCACATGCCACAACTACTGAAGCCCATGTGCATAGAGCCTGTGCTGCGCAACGAGAAGCCACCGCAATGAGAAGCCCACACACCACAACGAAGAGTAGCCCCTGCTCACCACAACTAGAAAAAGCCTGTGCGCAGCAACAAAGACCCAACACAGCCAAAAATTAATTAATTAATTAATTTTTTAAAAAAGCTTCATATGTGACATGGTCACAATTAAAAAAAAACACACATGAAGCAAAAACTGACAGAATTGAAGGGAGAAACAGAGAGTTCTACAATAATAGTTGGAGACTTCAACATTTCACTCACAATAACAGAGAAAACAACCAGACAGAAGATAAGTCAGGAAATAGAGGACTCAAACACCACAATAAAACAATTAGACCTAATATACATGTACAAAACACTCTACCCAACAATAGAATATACAATCTTCTTAAGTGTACATGGGACATTTTACAGGTTAAACCATAGGTAAGGACACAAATAACATCTCAATAGATTTTAAAAGATAGATATGCAAAGTATCTTCTCTGACCACAATGGAATGAAGTTGGAAATCAGTAACAAAAGTAAAACTGGAAAATTCTGTGGAAATTAAACATTATACTTTTAAACAACCAATGTTTCAAAGAAGAACTCACAAGGGACATTAGAAAATACTTAGAGATGAATGAAAATGAAAACAAAACAAACCAAAGCTTATGGGATGCAGTGAAAGCAGTGCTAAGGGGGAAATTTATAGCTATAAATGCTTACATTAAAAACAAGGAAACTAAAAAAAAAAAAAAAACAAGGAAACTTTCAACTCAACAACCTAACTTTACAACTTAAGGAACTAGAAAAAGAACAAAGGAAACCCAAATCTAGGAGAAGGAAAGAAATAAAGATGAGAGCAGAGATAAACAAAATAGTAATAGAAAAACAATAGAGGAAAATGTATGAAATCAAGAGTTGGTTCCTCAAAAAGATCAACAAAATTGACAAACCTTTAGCTCAATGGACCAAGAAAAAGGAGAACACTCAAAGCACTAAAATCAGAAATGGAAGTGGGGACATTACTATCAATTCTACAGAACTAAAAAGGATTTAAAGAGAGTACTATGGGGCCTCCCTGGTGGCGCAGTGGTTGAGAGTCCGCCTGCCGATGCAGGGGATACGGGTTCGTGCCCCGGTCCGGGAGGATCCCATATGCTGCGGAGCGGCTGGGCCCGTGAGCCATGGCCGCTGAGCCTGCGCGTCCGGAGCCTGTGCTCCGCAACGAGAGAGGCCACAACAGTGAGAGGCCCGCATACCGCAAAAAAAAAAAAAAAAAAGAGAGTACTATGAACAACTGTAGGCCAAAAAGATTGGAAAACCTAGATAAAATGGAAAAATTCCTAGAAACACAAAACTTACCAAGACTAAATCACAAAAAAAATAGAAAACCTGAATAGACCTATAACTACTAAGGAAATTGAATCAGTAATCAAAAAATCTCCTGAAAAAGAAAAGTCCTGTACTTGATCACTTCACTAGTGAATTCAACCAAACATTTAAAGAAAAACTAATACCAACCCTTTTAAAGCTTTCCCCCAAAATTAAAAGAACACTTCTAACTCACTCTATAAGGCCAGCATAACCCTGATACCAAAGCCAAAGACACTACAAGAAAATTATAGACCAATATCCCTGATAAACATTGATGCAAAAATTCTCAACAAAATACTAATAGAATTCTGCATCACATTAAAAGGATTGATTGTGCTTCCCTGGTGGTGCAGTGGTTGGGAGTCCACCTGCCGATGCAGGGGACACGGGTTCATGCCCCGGTCCGGGAGGATCCCACATGCCGCGGAGCAGCTGGACCCGTGGGGCATGGCCACTGAGCCTGTGCGTCCAGAGCCTGTGCTCCTCAGCGGGAGAGGCCACAGCGGTGAGAGGTCCGCGTACCACAAAAAAAAAAAAAAAAAAGGATTGATTATACACCACGACCAAGTGGGATTTGTTCCTGGAATACACGAATGGTTCAACATATGAAAACTGATCAATGTGACACACCACATCAACAAAATGAAGGGGAAATAAACCCACATGATTATCTCAGTTGTCAATACTACACAAAATGATCTAGAGAGTCAATGCACTCTCTATCAAAAATCCTAAAGACATATTTGCAAAAATAGAAAAACCCATTCTAAAATTCATATGTACCTCAAGGGACCCTGAATAGCCAAAACAATCTTGAAAAAGGTGAAAAACCTTGGAAGATTCACACTTCTTGATTTCAAAACTTATTAGAAGTTACAGTCATCAAAACAGCATGGTATTGGCATGAAGACAGACATGTAGACCAATGGAACAGAACAGACAGCCCAGAAATAAACCCTCTTGTATATCGTCAAATGATTTTTGACAAGGGTGCCAAGACCAGTTAAAGGAGAAAGGACAGTCTTTTCAACAAATGGTACTGGGAAAACTGGGTATCCAGTGGATGCTAAGGAATGAAGTAAGACCCTTACCTAACACCATACACAAAAAGTAACTCAAAGTGGGTCAAGGACCTAAATGTTAGTCCTAAAACAATTAAACTCTTAAAAGAAAACATAGGACACTTCGTGACACTGAATTTGTTAATGATATCTTGGATATGGCAACAAAGGTACAGGTTACAAAGGAAAAAATAAACAAACTGGACTTCAAGAAAACTTTAAAATTTTGTGCATCAAAAGACACTATCCAGGGACTTCCCTGGCAGTCCAGTGGTTAAGACTCCATGCTTCCACTGCAGGGAGCATGGGGTTCAATACCTGGTTGGGGAACTAAAGATCTCGCATGCCACACAGTGAGGCCGAAAAAAAAAAAAAAAAGACACTATCCACAGAGCAAAAAGGTAAACCACAGAATGGGAGAAAATATTTGCAAATCATGTATCTGGTAAGAGGCAGTGAGAGGCCCGCGTACCACAAAAAAAAAAAAAAGATTAAGATGGTAAATTTTATGTGTATTTTACGACACACAAAAAAAGAAAAAAGACTATATACATAAAAGGAAAGGACACATAATATAAATTTATACATTGATTTTTCAAAATCTGAGATCAAGGAAGAATTCTAACAAACATTTATTGAATATCCGCTATGTACCAGATAGCAATGTAGGTGATATAAACACAAAGATGAATAAATGTACCCTCAAGGTACCAATAATTCTGAAATTATCCCCTAATCTCTATTCTGTTCTCCCTTTCTCTTGGGCAATCTTGTGTATTCACTGACTATCCTACTGATTACTACTATGATGACTGCTAATGACTAAGCCCCAAGAGTCTCATTCCTTGGTGGACACACCCTGTATAATTCTCTTCCTTAAGAGTGAGAAGGACTTGCAACTATGAAGGGATATCCCTTTCATGACTGTTACATTACATGGCAAAAGGGACTCTGAGGACTCAATTAAGGTCCCTAATCAGTTGACTTAAAAGGGAGATTATCTCAGATGAGTCTGTCCTAAGCAGGGAAGCCATAAAAGTGATATGAAGCACCAAAAATACTTTGTTGGCCTTGAAGAAGCAAACTACCATGCTGTGGGGAAGGCCACATGGCAGGGAACAGCAAGAGGCCTCTCGGAGCTGAAGGCCTCAGTCCTACAACTATAAGGACCTAAATTCTATCAACAACCAGTGAGCTTGGAGGAGGACCCCAAGCCTCAGATGAGATCATAGCCCTGACCAATACCTTGATTTCATCCTGGTGAGAACCTGAGCAGAGAACCCAGCTAACCAGTGCCCAGATTCCTGACCCACAGAAACTGTGAGATAATAATTTTGTATTGTTTTAAGCCATTGTGTTTCTGATAGTTTGTTACACAGCAATAGAAAACTAATACAACTACCAAATCTCTATGTTCAAATGTGTCATCCAAATGCCTATTTGGTATTTCCACATGGGTATCTTAAGACACTTCAAAGTCAGTGTTTCTAAAATTTAATTTATAATTTTCCTACCATGTTTCCTATCTTAGTAAATAGTACCACAATCCACCAAGTTTCTCAGATCTGAGAGTCATCTCTGACACTTCCTTTATTCCCCTCCTTTCATCCTCCTTTAGTCAGTCAGATTGATAAAAATGAGAATAATAAATGGGTACACACAACTCAGCTCTACCCTTCTTTACTTGGGAACAGGCTTGTTACAGAGTACAAGAATTTTCCTCTATATCAACATTCCAAGAGTTGATCAGGGGACTCACCCTGCAGAAGGGAGTAACCAACACTGCCTGAGACTAGGTGGGTAAGTCTGCCTAATTCTGAGGTTTAGATAGCAGGCCCACTGGGTCTCCAACTTCACAACTTCACACTGAACATACACATACATATACACACAAATATTTATATATTTCATACATATTTTGGTCTTTACCTTTGGTCTTCTATTCCTCAACTTGTTCAGAAAACAAAGAGGGAAGAAAAGTATATGCAGGCCCCCCAGGCTCTCATACCACCCCTAAAATCTATGTAGAAGAAAAAGCAAGATTAGGGGTACTAAGCGATCAAGATTCTATCAGATAAGGTGGTCAGGAAGAGCTGACATTTGAGGAGAGACCTAAATGAAGAGAATGGGAAGACCCATGCAAAGGTCTAAAGAAGAACATTCAAGGCAGCAGAGGCAGGTAAAATACATCTGACGCTGGAATGAGTGTGGCACATTCAAAGCCTAGCAAAGAGGCCATTGTGGCTAAACTAAAGGGAACAAAAGAAGAAAATACAGGGGATGAGGTCAGAGAGAGAAGCAGGGATGGGTCAGATCATGAAAAGCCTTGTGGGTCATTTTAAAAGCTTTGAATTTATTTTGAGTTTGATGGTGTGGCACATTATATTTTTCAAATACAGTCATGGTATCTCTCAACCCACATGCTCTCCTGTAATAAGATCTTGCCATTCCCACATCAAAAAGTGGAGTCTATTTTTCCATCTTCTTGCAACTAGGCAGGTTCTGTGACTGTTCTGACCAATAAAATATGGTAGAAGGGACACTGTGCCAGTTCTAGGCACAGGCCTTAATTGGTCTGACAGTTTTTCTTTCCCTCCTCCTTGGAAGCCAGCTGCACGTAAAAAGTGTGATTATTCGGAGACCACCATACTGTGAAAACTCCACGCCACACGGAGAGATTGTGAAGAATGAGATGCCATGTGGAGACAGAGGCCAGGAAGCACTGAGGTGCCAGACATGTGACTGAAGAGGTTGTACTGGGAGGGATTCTCCAGCCCCAGCCACCCCAGCCAACACCTTGTGGAACACTGTTGAACCCGTCATGAATTCCTGACTCCCAAAATTGCAAGCAAAATAAACAGGCCATTTTAAGCTCTAAAGCTTTGTAGTACTTTGTTATGCAGCAATAGGTAATGAAAAAGAGAGGGGAAGAAGATATTGAAGGGATGTAAACAAGGGAGCAACAGGATCAGATTTATGCTTTTTAAGAGTCTTCTTGGGACTTCCCTGGCAGTCCAGTGGTTAAGACTTCGCCTTCCAATGCACAGGGTGCGGGTTCGATCCCTGGTTGGGGAGCTAAGATCCCACATGCCTCGCGGTCCCAAAACATAAAACAGAAGCAATATTGTAACAGAATTCAATAAAGGCTTTAAAAATGGTCCACATCAAAAAAAAAAAAATCTTAAAAAAAAATTGTTAAAAGAGTCTTCTTGGGCTTCCCTAGTGGCGCAGTGGTTGAGAGTCTGCCTGCTGATGCAGGGGACACGGGTTCGTGTCCCGGTCTGGGAAGATCCCATATGCCGCAGATCAGCTGGGCCTGTGAGCCGTGGCCGCTGAGCCTGCGCGTCCGGAGCCCGTGCCCTGCAGCAGGAAGGGCCACGGAAGTGAGAGGCCTGCGTACCGCAAAAAAATAAGAGTCTTCTTGCTGCTGTATGTTAGAAGATAGCCTAGGCAAGAGAAAAATGGTAGCTTAAATTACACTAATAAAAGTAGAAGAGGGACTTCCCTGCTGTCGCAGTGGTTAAGAATCCGCCTGCCAGGGCCTCCCTGGTGGCGCAAGTGGTTGAGAGTCCGCCTGCCGATGCAGGGGATACGGGTTCGTGCCCCGGTCTGGGAGGATCCCATATGCCGCGGAGCGGCTGGGCCCGTGAGCCGTGGCCGCTGAGCCTGCGCGTCCGGAGCCTGTGCTCCGCAACGGGAGAGGCCACAACAGTGAGAGGCCCGCATACCGCAAAAAAAAAAAAAAAAAAAAAAAAAAGAATCCGCCTGCCAATGCAGAGGACACGGGTCCAGGAAGATACCACATGCCACGGAGCAACTAAGCCCGTGCACCACAACTACTGAGCCTATGCTCTAGAGCCCGCGAGCCACAACTACGGAGCCCACGTGCCACAACTACTGAAGTCCATGTGCCTAGAGCCCATGCTCTGCAATGAGAAGCCACTGCCATGAGAAGCCCGCATACCTCAATGAAGAGCAGCCCCTGCTTGCTGCAACTAGAGAATGCCTACGTGCAGCAACGAAGACCCAACGCAGCCAAAAACAAATTTAATTAATTTTTTTAAAAGTATGTCCTTAAAAAAAAAAAAAAGTAGAGAAGTAGTGAGAAGATATTATAATGGATTTGGAAGATGTGGGGCTTATTTAAAATGGTAAATTGATTCTGAAGTCCACTTGAAAGGACAAATTTGTGAGAATACCAAATAACTTTCTGAAAAACAAGAACCAGAGGAGACTTGCATTATCAAGTACTTAAACATTCTATTCAATATTAAGCTTTTATAACAAAACCAATATATTATAAGGATAAACTAATTATAGTCATAGAGCAGATATTAGTATGTACATAGAAAGTTAACAAGATAAAGTTAATATTTCAAATCAGAGGTAAAAGAATGATTTGTCAACAGAACATTTTAAAATACATGCGTGTGTGTATGTGTGTGTGTGAGTGCGTGTGTGAAAGAGAGAGATTAAGAACCTAATGTAAAAAAAGAAAAACAGTCATAAAATTATTAGGAAAAATACTGAAGAATAATCTCATAATATTTGGGTAGGACAGATTTTCCTAAACAAGACAAAATCCAGAAGCCATTAACAAAAAAACACCAATATATTTACCTACATAAAAAAGTTTTAATCCTGCTTTAAAAAAACAAGACACTACTGACAAAGAAAAAGACAAGTAACAGGAAGTAAAAGAATGTGCAACAACTAGCAGCCAAAAGGTTTACATACTAATATAGTATAAGGTTATACTATATTTATTTATCTGTTTATTTGTTTATTTATGGCTGTGTTGGGTCTTTGTTACTGCACGTGGGCTCCCTCTAGTTGCAGTGAGCAGGGGCCACTCTTCGCTGCGATGCGCAGGCTTCTCATTTTGGTGGCTTCTCCTGTTGAGGAGCATGGGCTCTAGTCGCACGGGCTTCCGTAGTTGTGGCACATGGGCTCTGTAGTTGTGGCTCACGGGCTCTAGAGCACAGGCTCAGTAGTTGTGGTGCACGGGCCCAGTTGATCCGCAGCACGTGGGATCCTCCAGGACCAGGGCTCAAACCCGTGTCCCCTGCATTGGCAGGCAGATTCTCAACCACTGTGCCACCAGGGAAGTCCCAGGTTATTTTATATATTAATAAGACTATTTAATGCAAAAACTGAAGAAATACAAAGCAATTCACAGAAGATGAGCAGTCAATAAATATATGAAAATGTGCTCATTTCACTAAAAATTTTAAAAGTGAAAAATAAAATGAAACCATTTTTGTGACTCTATACAGTTTTCCAAAATAAAGTTAAATCCTATTGGAACTCATAATAAAGAAATGGCTATGCCTGGAGTGGGTATATTTAAAAAAAAAATTTTTTTTTTAAGATAAATTGTATTTGAGAGGTAAAAATGAGTTAATTTTTTTCCTCTCTTTTACTCTTATGAGTTTCTCTTACTGTCAACTGGCATGTATTACTTTCCCAATTGGAAAAAAAACTCCTGTTTGAACCTTCATGCTACCTTATATAAAACTTTGGATATTACTGCAGAAATGTAAAGGGCCTAAACTACAGGAAGAAAACTAACCTTTTAATATGATCTGTATTAAACTGTTAGCTACTTAAGATAGAAGATTTCAACAAGTAAAGAGGATTTAGCAAGAGAAGGCATAACATTGAGCAAAGCACTATGAACAATGGATAATTTGTTCCTAGTTGCACTCAGAAAATTCTTGAAAAGGTCATAGGCTAAAATCTTTGCCTCTGTGTACATTTTAACCAATTTCTAAAAGGCCCTCAGACCACGCTGGGGTTGGGAATGACATTAAAATTCACTTAATATAAGTCTTCATATAAATGAGGAAAAAAGCAAAGAAAAAAATCATACTGGGGGAAAAGACACCTAGAAAAAAATCATGCTACCAAAAAAAAAAAAATACAAATAGGCTCTAGATACCAAGTAACAAACACAAATCAGGAAAATGTATCAAATATTTAGACTGGTTATATTAACACATTTCCCAAAGTGGACTCTGCACCAGTGGGTTGTAATATGACTTTATATGGCACCTAATGAACTTTAAAAATTTTAAGTTTTACAATCATTTTAACATGTGATACAAAAAAATATAATTAGCACTATGATTACAAAGATACTATTCCTTTGACAAGGCTAAGTGAAAAAGGTAAGCCAACTTAAAGTTAAGCTAAGTAAAGGACACAGGATATGGCTAAACTAATAGTACATAAATGATTAAAGGTAGGAAAATACTGCAATAACATTCTGAAATTTAATACCAAGCTCATAAAACAGGTTATTAAATAATTAACTGTTGTTGTTTTTTAATGGACACTGTAAGACTATATGGACACTTGTAGGCAAGGAGATTAACACAGAGCCAAACCAATTTTATCAAGAAGTGAATTCAAACATCATCCTTCCCTAAGCACTTCTTGCTTTTAGTTTATTCCCTTCCTACTATTCTGAACTTACCAACTACCCAAGTTTTTCCATACATAGAAGTCTCTGATTCACAAATAAAGAACCTATTTATACCAGTAGTCCCAAATACTAATGAAGTTCCAAAAGCAGATTCCCAAATGCCCTTTCCATTGTCTCCAGATATGTACCACGGCAGGGGAAGATTTGTTTCTGTCAAACATAAACTTGGATCACATTGTCCCCATAAAATATGCTGGCTCTTCCTTCCCCTTCCTCTCCCTTCCCTTCAGTAAATAATTCAGTACAAAAGCCATTAAGAGGGGTAGAGCAAGGTAGGTATCTGTGTGTGCTTCGCGGAGGAGATGCAGGAGTCGGAGCAGGATGAGCAAGGCATTTGTGTAGAAGAAATGGAGCATGAACAGGGCGAAGAGGGTGTCCACATGTGGAAGGCAGCCCAGCAAAGGGTGTCAGAGCATGAATGGAGTAAGGAAAGACTCCCACTGAGAGGGGAGCCAGGCATGGGGTATTAGAATCTAAGCAGGGTGAGAAGGGTATCTACATGGGAGAGCAGGCCACATAGGGTGTCAGAGCTGAAATGGGATAAGGAGGGTGTCCATAAGGAGGATAGCCCAAAGCTCGGTTTCAAAGCCTGAGTGAGACTAAGAGACAAGAGAGTGGGGCCCAGCCAGGGGAGTTAGACTGTGTTGGGCATTTGCATGACGAGGGAGAGGGTGTTCTGGCACAGAACAGGGTGAGAGGGATGTCCACATAGGGAAGCAGCACAGGGTAAGGAATACGAGCTTGAGCAAGGCAAGGAGGGCACCCACATAAGGTGGGGGTGGCGGTTCAAAAATCAGGGGCGTTGGAGCCCAAGCAGAGTGAGGAGGGCATCTGCACTTGGGAGCAAGTGGTGACAGGGAATGACAGTGATGGGAGTTGGTTACATGAGGGGAGAATAATCAAAGAAGTAAATATGTTAAGAATAATGACAGCCAGGTTTCTTACTGTCAGAGAAAGAAGTTACAAATAAAGAAAGGGAGAAAACTACAAAGGACCCTCGTGTTGAAATAAAATTAGAGGCAGTGTAAACACAGAGCTTTCAATATATACATATGGAAATTAATATTGATATAAATATGTATACACACACACATGCCTGGAATGTGTGGATAGGACTATGTCTATTCCCTAACTCTGTTCACTAAGAAGACTTAGAAACAAGGACAACTCAGTAGTAATGAGTCTACCTGGCCCCTATATCTTGGTTTTTAAAAACCATTCTCCTCTAAAAGGAACCTGGGCTCCTTAGAGAAACAGCTGATGATTCCAGCTCTGAAACACAAGGAAGATCCAGAGAAGTCTGGAACACTTTGTTATGTCAGGAAAAAAGGAAATGCTCAAAGAATGATGGAGACATGTCAAAAGGACACAGAAGCCAGACAAAGGGGGCTCTCACTGGCCATATCTGGAATAATTTGAGCATAAAAATAAATAATGATACAACATATCATCCACTGAATAACAGAAACAATTAGTCTGTACTCTTAGGAATCCCTGAATAAACTAAAAGCTTGATGAAGACTGAGATATTGGGATTCCCTAGTGGCACAGTAGTTGAGAATCCACCTGCCAATGCAGGGGACACGGGTTCAAGCCCTGGTCTGGGAAGATCCCACATACCACGGAGCAACTAAGCCCGTGTGCCACAACTACTGAGTCTACACTCTAGAGCCCACGAGCCACAACTACTGAGCCCGCATGCCACAATTACTGAAGCCCATGCACCTAGAGCCCATGCTCTGCAACAAGAGAAGCCACCAAAATGAGAAGCCCGCGCACCGCAACGAAGAGTAGCCCCCGCTCGCCTCAACTAAAGGAAGCCCATGCGCAGCAACGAAGACCCAACACAGCCAAAAATAAATAAATAAAATAAATAAATATTTTTAAAAAAGAAAAAAGACTGAGATATTTACACAGTTTCTAAGCATGCCCATACAATGTACAGAGTAATTCTATAATGAAGAAGTTTGGCTCATCATCTTAATCGAGTTTTCAAAGTTAGCATCATCAATCGCTGGACAGTCTAAATTGTGTCACCCGATAGGATATAATAAGGACACAGCATTGCATCTGAGATATTCCTATCAAATATGTATAACATAAACCTAACCATGAGGAAATGTTAACAAATCCAAACTGAGGAACAGTCTACAAAATAACCAGATGATACAGTCTTCCAAAGTGTCCAAGTCACTAAAGTCAAAGAAATACTGTACCAGAATGAAAGAGACAAAAAAGACATAAGAACTAAATATAACATGATTCTGGACTTCATCCTTCTGATATAAAGGACATTATTGGACAAATATAAAACCTGAATGGGGCCTGAGAATTAAGTGGTAGTAATAAGGCATCAATGTTAAACTTCCTGATTTTAATAGGTGTGTTATGGGTAATACAGTAACGTTTTAATTTGTAGAAAAGGCAGTGAAGTATTCAGGGGTGATAGGGCATCATATCATCAACTTACGACTAAAATGGTTCGGGATTAAAATTCTTTGTGCTTTACTTGTAGCTTTTCTGTAAGTTTATGATTGCTTTAAGATTTTTTTTAAAGATTTAAAAATTCTGATCGAGCTCTGATTCAATACAGGCTAATTTTCAGGTTTTAGAGGGGGAGGAGTTTAGAGGGTAGGAAGAGAACCTAATACTATTTAAAACAGCATTTCCATAGGGATCAAGTATCTGAATTCCACATAGACTTAACAAGTGAAGTGTCAGCATATAACCTATTCACAGGCTGAGGGCTGTAGTGCCCTCAGTAATAATTCAGCTTTCCAAAATCTGATGCTCAAGCTCATGATTTAGGAAGGACCTCTGAAAGCTACAAAATAATTTTGTTCCTAAACTCAAACAAACATCTCCTGGCTCTTAATTTATAGAGAAGGCCCATGTTCTCTATCCATAAGTGCTAAAGCCCAGCAATCATTTATTTTTTACTAAAACATATAATAACCACATACAAGTAAAATCAAATATGCCTACAAATAATACCTTTTATTTACTTTATTCACTTTTCCTTGAAGGCTTAAAACCACAAAATTAGCATTATTATTATACACATAAGGAAAATCATAAATTTCTCTACAGCAGGACAACCAAACTAAGTCAGAATTGAATCACACATGAACATGCCTCAACCCACCCCCATTTGTGATGGGCCTTTCCCAATGTGCAATGTGTATCTGCATTACACATTAACCAGACCTCCTCTAGGCAGGAGGATATAATCAACCTTTGAGAAAAATGGTCCCTTCCTTCTGATACCAACATTGTAATTTTAAGATTAATATTTCTTTCTCATCCTATATAGGGGGTCACACTGACCTAAAGGCTTGCTCTGAACATGCATACCTGACCAAAACATCTCTGATGAACTTTATGTATAATATGATCCATAATTGTCTCAAAAACGCATAACACGGCATCTCTAGCTCCTAACTCGCAGAACCTCAGAAAGCTTGAGAGTTTGTCTCCTGGGTTATAATCCTCAGTTTGGCTTGAATAAAATTCTTTTTTTTTTCTTCTTAGCTTGATTGTTAATTGAATTTTTATCTATATGCATTATTGTAAGAGACTGAAATTTAAAATCTAACAGGATCTACAAGCTATAAGTATCTAACCCAATTTTCTCTAGTACCCCCCAACGTTAAGTTGAAAGTAGAAAACAATGAACAATTTTCTGAATAAATCTGAGAAATATAAAAAGGACAAGGAAGGGAGAGTGGGAAAAGTGAAAAAAAGAGAGAGTAGCAAAAATGCCAAGCCAACAAGCTCAGAAATGTGGGAACTCTCAATTTACAACAGAAACAATGTACTCAAGTTCTAGTTTAATTAACCTATACTTCTAAATATATTTGATACACTGGGCTGGAAGAAGTTGATCCCACTGATTGAGTGTGGGACAGTCAGCCTCTGAGATGGCTCCCAATGAGCACACCTCCTGATATTCACACCTCCCACGCTGTACCAGGGTTGGTCATTCTAATCGCTAGACTACAACAGACGTGATGATGTCTGTCTTCTGATATTAGGTTATCAAAAATGGAGGATTTCATCTCCAACTGGCTTGTTTTCTCCGCCCCTCCACCCCCCAATCCCTGCCTCTTCCTCATCACTTGCTCTAGAGAAAGCCAAGAGCCATGTCATGAGGACACTCAGGCAGCCTATGGAGAGGTCCACATGGCAAAGAACTAAGGCTTCCTGCCAACGATCAGAGAAGTGAACTTAGAAGCACATCCTCCCACCAATCTTTCAGATACCTGCAACCCCAGCCAACAGCTTGGCTGCAACCTTAAGTGAGACACTGAACCAGAGGCACCCAGCTAAGCCACTCTCATATTCCTGACCCACAGAAACTGTGAGATAATAAATGTTGTTTGTTGTTTTTTGAGGTAATTTGTTTTGCAGCAAGAGATAACTAATACATCGTAAGTCTGAGTGCTGGAGGGCTAAAGAGCACCAATTACACTCCCCCAAGAGAAGAAAAGTACTTTGTCCTAACAGATCCTTGCTGGCTACAGAAAAGGTATTGAATATATATGAAAAGGATAATATTTAAATTCTAATCAAAAGGCCACTTGCAATTCCCTTGAAGGAACACGACCAAACAAATGCCTTAGTAAAGAAAAAAGTAAACTATTTCTTGTATCTGAAATCACATATCCTTCCCAGCTTCTAGGTTACCCGGAATTTCCAGTACTCATTTCAGTTCTTTTTCTCTCACAAATTTATTTATTTATTTATATTTAACTGCATTGGGTGTTCATTGCTGCACGCGGGCTTTCTCTAGTTGCAGCGAGCGGGGGTTCCTCTTCATTGCGGTGCCTGGGCTTCTCATTGCAGTGGCTTCTCTTGTTGCAAGGCATGGGCTCTAGAGCGCAGGCTCAGTAGTTGTGGTGCACGGGCTTAGTTGCTCCACGGCATGTGGGATCTTCCCGAACCAGGGCTCGAACCTGTGTCCCGTGCATTGGAAGGCAGATTCTTAACCACTGCGCCACCAGGGAAGTCCCCCAAAGTGCTTAGTCTTAAAAAAAAGAATCTGAGGGACTTCCTTGGTGGCGCAGTCATTAAGAATCCGCCTGCCGGGCTTCCCTGGTGGAGCAGTGGTTGAGAATCTGCCTGCTAATGCAGGGGACATGGGTTCGAGCCCTGGTCTGGGAGGATCCCACATGCCGCGGAGCAACTAGGCCCGTGAGCCACAACTACTGAGCCTGCGCATCTGGAGCCTGTGCTCCGCAACAAGAGAGGCTGCGATAGTGAGAGGCCCACGCACCGCGATGAAGAGTGGCCCCTGCTTGCCACAACTAGAGAAAGCCGTCGCACAGAAACGAAGACCCAACACAGCAAAAATAAATTAATTAATAAACTCCTACCCCCAACATCTTCTTTAAAAAAAAAAAAGAATCCTCCTGCCAATGCACGGGACACAGGTTCAAGCCCTGGTTCAGGAAGATCCCACATGCCATGGAGCAACTAAGCCCGTGCGCCACAACTACTGAGCCTGTGCTCTAGAGCCTGTGAGCCACAACTACTGAACCCTGCACACATAGAGCCCATGCTCCGCAACAAGAGAAGCCACAGCAATGAGAAGCCCATGAATTGCAACGAAGAGTAGCCCCCACTTGCCCACGTGCAGCAATGAAGACACAACGCAGCCAAAAATAAATCTAAAAAAAAAAGACTAAGCACTTTGTTATGTGTCAGACACTATGCTGGGTGCTGGAGATATAACTGTTAAGAAGTTAAGCACAATCTCTGCTCTAGCAATACTCTGAAATACCAAAATTTCTATACAACAAAGGATTTTTTTTAGTAATAAATGATTCTATGAATATACTGTTTTATTGTACTGTTAACACAAAACTTTTATTTTTATAAATTAAATGCTAAAAATCAAATGTCTTCTATTTGATCAGCCAAGTAATAATATTCCTACAAATAACATAATTACTAGTTAACACTTATTGAGCACAAGTACCAGGCACTAAACACATTCTATACCTCATTTAATCTCACAATTATTATTATCCTGAATAAGATCTTTAGTCTCATTCTTTGCCACTCTCTTCTCATTTTCCCACCACTTTCCTGATTCATACTTTCAGAGATGCCATCCCTGAACCCCAGAGCAGGTCTCCTATATATGAATGCTCTGTGAGCCTCCAACAGCTGTAATTAAATAACCAGATGATAAATTGTTTAATGTCCATCCTTATGCAAAAATGCAAGTCCCACGGGAGCAGGGAAGTATCTTTCTTGTAACCTACTTTATTCCCTGAGGTCAGGGGTTTTAAAAGGTAATTAATAAATGCTTGCTAAATAAAAGAATGAGCTAGTGTGTCACACCGACTCTTATTTCCCTAACAACAGCCTCTTTATTACCTAATGCAGTGTTCTTCAAACTACATCCAGGAACAGCAGATGGTCCCTACTAGTCTATCACCCAGTCTACAGATAGTTAGGGGACTTCAGAGGAGGAAACCCAATTAACCATTCCCTTCATCTATATTTTACAAATGTGAACCATATAATAATATTTCCACAATAATCCTATTACTTCCTAGTTGCATGAAAACCTCCACACCATAAACCACCAGCCCCCGTTCATGTGGCTCTCAGAATCCTGGAACTAGACATATATCTTCCCAGGTAAGCAACTGGGTAGTATTTTCCTGGAGAAACTGAATGTCCAAAGAAAATATCTGCATTTGGAGGGCTTCCAACAGTGAAGCTAGCTCACCACCAACTTACCCTATAGTCAAGCTGATGTGCGTAAGCTTCCAATTGTCTCACATTTAAGAATAAATATTTAAAGTGAAAACAGACAGCCTAGAATCACCAGGCACAAAGAAGGCTTGTTAGCATGAAAGAAAAGGAACCAAGTAAACACACAAATTAATTTTTAGAAAAAAAAAATTGCAGGAATGAGAAGGAAATTTCACACATAAAAAAAGTTAATTACTAACATCCTAAAAGACATTAGGAAAGATTTTAAAGGATGCTATTTTTAAAAGAGAGAGCAAGTGAGAATAAAAAATAAAGAACATTGGGAAAGTTAAACATGACAGTGTGTCATGAGCCCCCAAGACCATCCCCAAGTTCGGTAGTATGCTAGAAGGACTCACAGGACTTGACATACAGTCACATTCACAGCTATGATTTATTAGAACAAAAGGATACAAAGCAAAATCAGCAAAATGAAAAGGTACAAAGTCCAGAGGAAACTAGACACAAGCTTCCAAGGGTCTTCTGCTTCCAAGGGAGTCAGATGGGGGATGCTAAATTCCTCCAACAATGGGTTGTGACAACATATGTGAAATACTGTCTACCAGGTAAGTTCATTAGAGACCCAGTGCTCAGGTTTTGGGTTTTTTTTAAAGATTTATTTATTTATTTATTTTATTTATTTTTGGCTCTGTCGGGTCTTAGTTGCGGCACACAGGATCTTTCATTGGGGCTCTTCACTGTGGTGCGCAGGCTTCTCTCTAGTTGTGGCGTGCAGGTTTTCTCTTCTTCTTTAGTTGTGGCACGCAGGCTCCAGGGCGCAAGCGCTCTGTAGTTGTGGCACGTGGGCTCTAGCTGTGGGCTCTGTAGTCTGCAGCACTCAAGCTCTCTAGTTGAGGCACAAGAGCTCAGTAGTTGTGGTGTGCGAGCTTAGTTGCCCTGCGGCTTGTGGGATCTTAGTTCCCTGACCAGGGATCCCCTGCACGGTAAGGTGGATTCTTTACCACTGGACCACCAGGGAAGTCCCTGCTCAGGGTTTTTATTGGAGGTACCTTCTGCCTAGCCATACCAAAGTTACAGACACCCAGATGGAAAGCAGGTGTTCAGCATAAATCATGTTTGAACAGTTTAAGCACAGTGAACCACTCTTATTGAGGAATGGTGGGAACCCTTCCAAAATCCAAGGTCCCAGACACCAGCCAAGGGCCAACCTTGCAAACAGACCTTTCTAAGAGTAACAGTCTCAGGCCTGCTATGTTAACTCTGCACAAATGGATAAAATAAAAAATTAAAGAGTTGGAAGATAAAGTCAAGACCCTCTCCCGGAAAAAGAACAAAAGAAAACACTATGAGAGGAAAACGGTTTTAAAAATCACAAGATGAATCAATTCCAAAATGTGAAAAAAAAAAGGCAGAGAAAAAAAGAACATGGAAGGAAGAAATTACCAAAGAAATAATATAAGAAATATCTCAGATCTGAAGAATATGAGTCTCCAAACTGAAAAAGACCCATTAAGTACCCAAGTATGTTATTACTCAGGGGTCCCCAACCCCCAAGCCACAGACTGGTACCGGTCCAAGGCCTGTTAGGAACCGGGCCTCACAGCAGGAGGTGAGCGGCAGGCAAGAAAGTGAAGCTTCATCTGCTGCTCCCCATCGCTCACATTACCGCCTGAACCACCCCCCCACCACCATCCGAGGAAAAACTGTCATCCACGAAACTGGTCCCTGGGGCCAAAAAGGCTAGGGACCACTGTTATTACTGAACTGCACAATAGCAAGGACAAAGGAGAAAGTCCCAAGGGCTTCTACAAAAGAAAAAATTTAAAAAGAAGCTGCTCACGGGCTTCCCTGGTGGCGCAGTGGTTGAGAGTCTGCCTGCCGATGCAGGGGACATGGGCTCGTGCCCCGGTCTGGGAGGATCCCACGTGCCGCGGAGCGGCTGGACCCGTGAGCCATGGGCGCTGAGCCTGCGCGTCCGGAGCCTGTGCTCCACAATGGGAGAAGCCACAGCAGTGGGAGGCACACATACAGCAAAAAAAAAAAAAAAAAAAAGAAGCTGCTCACAACATTATAGGAACCAGAATGTCATTAGATTTAGCAATAATTTCAGTGATAAACTAGAAGACAATGAAGAAATGCTTTAAAAATTCTAGGAAAAATTTTCTTTCTAGAGCTTAATACCCAGACAAATTATCAAATAACAAAAAGGTAGAATAAAAATACTCTCAAACATTCAGGGTCTCAAAATTTATCCCTTCTGCACCTTTTTGTTCAGCAAGCTGTGGAGGATGTGCTACAAACAAATGGGATCCAAAAAACAGGGAAATCAACACAGGACACAAGCAATGGGAATTCCAAAATGACAATGAAGGGAGAACCTCAGGCTGATAGCTACACACCTGGCCTAACAAGGAGCCATCTTTAAACAGGAGAACAGGAAGAAGTCCTCTGGGAAAACAACTTCCATGGATAAATTAATAGGCTTGACCCTGTGTGAAAAAGAGTACTGAAACCATGTTAATAATATGAACAATTAACAACAAGTAAACCAAAAACAAAGCAAATGGAAAAAAAAAATGAGGCAGTTACCAACTTGAAGAGGCACAAAACATTGTACAAGAAATTAAACTTAATCACAGTACACTAGCTGGCTCAGCCTCAAACAACATTATAAACATCTAATGGTAGTCCCAGAAGGAGATTAATAGAGATAATAGGCAAGAGGCAATATTTGAAAAGGTAATGACTTTCCATATGATCCAGCAATCACGCTCCTTGGTATTTACCCAAAGGAGTTGAAAACATATGTCCACACAAAAATCTGCCATGGAGGTTCACAGCAGCTATGTTCATTACTGCTAAACTTGGAAGCAACCAATATGTCCTTCAGTAGGTGAATGGATTAATAAACTATGGTTACCTCAAGACCATGGAATGTTAATCAGCACTAAGAAGAAATGAACTATCAAGCCATGAAAAGACAAGGAAACTTAAAAGTATGATGTTAAGTGAAAGAAGCATCTATGAAAAGGCTACACACTGTATGAGTCCAACTCGAGGACATTCTGAAAAAAGCAAAACTATGAGACAATAAAAAGATCAGCGGTTGCCAGGGTGGAGTTGGGGAGATGAATAGGCAGAGCAGGGGATTTCTGGGACAGGGAAAATACTCTGTGTGATATTATAATAATGGAGATGTCATTATAGATTTGTCTAAACCCATAGAACATACAAAACCAAGAGCAAACCCTAAGGTAAAGTTTGGACTTTAGATGATTATGATGTATCGACGCAGGTTCATCGTTGGTAAAAAATGTACCATCCTGGATCTTCCCTGGTGGCGAAGTGGTTAAGAATCCAACTGCCAATGCAGGGGACACGGGTTCGAGCCTTGGTCCAGGAAGATCTCACATGCCACAGAGCAACAAAGGCCATGCGCTGCAACTACTGAGCCTGCATGCCACAACTACTGAAGCCAGCATGCCTAGAGCCCATGCTCCGCAACGAGAAGCCACCGCAACGAGAAGCCCATGCGCCGCAACTAGAGAAAGCCTGCACGCAGCAACGAAGACCCAACGCAGCCAAAAATTAATTAATTAATTAATTAATTAATTAAAAAAGATGTGCCATTCTAGTGAGTGATGTTGATAATGGGGGAGATTATGCGTGTACAGGGAAAGGAGGTATATGGGAAATCTCTGTATCTTTCTCTCAACTTTGCTGTAAACCTAACACTACTCTAAAAAAATAAAGAAGGCCAAGGTCAACTGCGGGGGGGGAAAAAGGTAATGGCTTAAATTTTTTAGAACTTTATACAATGACAATCCTCAGCTCCAGGAAGTCCAAAAATCCAAACCATATTAAATAAAAAGAAATCCATACATCTACAAACATTTCAGTGAAACTGCAGAGCAACAAAGAACAAACTAAAAAACAGCCACAGAGAAAATATCACCCATAAGGTAATGACAATTATGCCTAAATTCTCACCAGCAATGGTAGAGCTCAAAAAGATACTTAAGTGGTATCTTTAACACACTGAGAGAAAAACAAATCCCTAGAATTCTATCTTCCCAGTAAAACTTCCATTCATGAATAAGGAGGAATAAAGACACTGACACTGAAAGACATTGAATAAAAGGAAAATAGCAATTACCACAACAGATTCCCATCAAAGGAAATTCTAAAAAATACGCTTCAAGCGGAAGAGAAATGAACCCAGAAAGAAAGTCTGAGGTTCAGGAAAAAAAAAAAAAGAAAACGTTGGACAAACAAAAGCCATATAATAAAATGTCAGAAGTGAATCCAAATAGATAGGTAACCACAATGAATATCAACAGGCCAAACTCCCCGCTTACAAGGAAAAAAATTCAGACTGGTTACGTATGGGCTGCTTATAAGAGATGGACTAACATAAGGGCACAGAAAGATTACTGGTCAAATAATGGAAAAAGATCTGAGAACCAAATATAAAACAAAAGAAAACTAGAGCAAATGAGAGCAAAAAGCACTGGAAATAAAGAAAATCACTACATAATGACACAAGATTCAAACCATCTGAGAGATACCATTTTTAAATCTCTACTTTAAAATAATAATTAACACACACACACACACACACACACACACAAACACAAACCTGAGGCATCTACAAGTAAGTTACAAAGAGACCCTCTGCAAAAGAATCACCTAGCAGAGAAGCAAGAAGAACTACAATCCTGCAGCCTGTGGAACAAAAACCACATTCACAGAAAGATAGACAAGATGAAAAGGCAGAGGGCTACGTACCAGATGAAGGAACAAGATAAAACCCCAGAAAAACAGCTAAATGAAGTGGAGATAGGCAACCTTCCGGAAAAAGCATTCAGAATAATGATAGTAAAGATGATCCAGGACCTCGGAAAAAGAATGGAGGCAAAGATCGAAAACATGCAAGAAACGTTTAACAAAGACCTAGAAGAATTAAAGAACAAACAAACAGAGATGAACAATACAATAACTGAAATAAAAAATACACTAGAAGGAATCAATAGCAGAATAACTGAGGCAGAAGAACGGATAAGTGACCTGGAAGACAGAATGGTGGAATTCACTGCTGCGGAACAGAATACAGAAAAAAGAATGAAAAGAAATGAAGATAGCCTAAGACACGTCTGGGACAACATTAAACGCAACAACATTCACATTATAGGGGTCCCAGAAGGAGAAGAGAGACAGAAAAGGCAAGAGAAAATATTTGAAGAGATTATAGTCAAAAACTTCTCTAACATGGGAAAGGAAATAGCCACCCAAGTCCAGGAAGCACAGCGAGTCCCATACAGGATAAACCCAAGGAGAAACACACCAAGACACATAGTAATCAAATTGGCAAAAATTAAAGACAAAGAAAAATTATTGAAAGCAGCAAGGGAAAAACGGCAAGTAACATACAAGGGAACTCCCATAAGGTTAACAGCTGATTTCTCAGCAAAAACTCTACAAGCCAGAAGGGAGTGGCATGATATACTTAAAGTGATGAAAGGGAAGAACCTACAACCAAGATCACTCTACCCAGCAAGGATCTCATGCAGATTCGATGGAGAAATCAAAAGCTTTACAGACAAGCAAAAGCTAAGAGAATTCAGCACCACCAAACCAGCTCTACAACAAATGCTAAAGGAACTTCTCTAAGTGGGAAACAGAAGAAAAGGACCTACAAAAACAAACCCAAAACAATTAAGAAAATGGTAATAGGAACATACATATCAATAATTACCTTACACATGATTGGATTAAAGGCTCCAACAAAAAGACACAGGCTCACAGAATGGATACAAAAACAAGACCCATATATATGCTGTCTATAAGACACCCACTTCAGGGCTTCCCTGGTGGCGCAGTGGTTGAGAGTCCGCCTGACGATGCGGGGGACACGGGTTCGTGCCCCGGTCCGGGAAGATCCCACGTGCCGTGGAGCGGCTGGACCCGTGAACCATGGCCGCTGAGCCTGCGCGTCCGGAGCCTGTGCTCCACAACGGGAGAGGCCACAGTAGTGAGAAGCCCGCGTACTGCACAAAAAAAAAAAAAAAAAAAAAAAAGACACCCACTTCAGACCTAGGGACACATACAGACTGAAAGTGAGGGGATGGAAAAAGATATTCCATGCAAATGGAAATCAAAAGAAAGCTGGAGTAGCAATACTCATATCAGATAAAATAGACTTTAAAATAAAGAATGTTACAGAGACAAGGCCACTACATAATGAACAAGGGATCAATCCAGGAAGAAGATATGACAATTATATATGCCCCCAACACAGGAGGACCTCAATACATAAGGCAACTGCTAACAGCTATAAAAGAGGAAATGGACAGTAACACAATAATAGTGGGGGACTTTAACACCTTACATACACCAATGGACAGATCATCCAAAATGAAAATAAAAAAGGAAACAGAAGCTTTAAATGACACAATAGACCAGATACATTTAATTGATACTTACAGGACATTCCATCCAAAAACAGCAGATTACACTTTCTTCTCAAGTGCACATGGAACATTCTCCAGGATAGATCACATTTTGGGTCACAAATCAAGTCTCAGTAAATTTAAGAAAACTGAAATCATATCAAGCATCTTTTCTGACCACAACACTATGAGATTAGAAATGAATTACAGGGAGAAAAACATAAAAAACACAAACACATGGAGGCTAAACAATACATTACTAAATAACCAAGAGATCACTGAAGAAATCAAAGAGGAAATCAAAAAATACCTAGAGAAAAATGACAATGAATACACAATGATCCAAAACCTATGGTATGCAGCAAAAGCAGTTCTAAGAGGGAAGTTTATAGCTATACAAACCTACCTCAAGAAACAAGAAAAACCTCAAATAAACAATCTAACCTTACACCTAAAGGAACTAGAGAAAAAAGAACAAACAAAACCCAAAGTTAGCAGAAGGAAATAAATCATAAAGATCACAGCAGGAATAAATGAAATAGAAACAAAGAAAACAATTGCAAAGATCAATAAAACTAAAATAAATAAAACTGGTTCTTTGAGAAGATTAACAAAATTGATAAACCATTGGTCAGACTCATCAAGAAAAAGAGGGAGAGGACTCAAATCAATAAAATTAGAAATGAAAAAGGAGAAGTTACAACAGACACCATAGAATACAAAGCATCTTAAGAGATTACTACAAGCAACTCTATGCCAATAAAATGGACAACCTGGAAGAAATGGACCAATTCATAGAAAGGTATAACCTTCCAAGATTGAACCAGGAAGAAATAGAAAATATGAACACACCAGTCACAAGTAATAATATTGAAACTGTGATTAAAAATCTTCCAACAAACAAAAGTGCAGGACCAGATGGCTTCAGAGGTGAATTCTATCAAACATTTAGAGAAGAGCTAACACCCATCCTTCTCAAACTCTTCCAAAAAACTGCAGTGGAAGGAACACTCCCAAACTCATTCTATGAGGCCACCATCACCCTGATACCAAAACCAGACAAAGATACCACAAAAAAAGAAGATTACAAACCAATATCACTGATGAATATAGATGCAAAACTCTGCAACAAAATACTAGCAAACAGAATCCAATAACACATTAAAAGGATCACACACCATGATCAACTGGGATTTATCCCAGGGATGCAAGGATTCTTCAATATACGCAAATCAATCAATGTGATACACCATATTAACAAATTGAAGAATAAAAACCATATGATCATCTCAATAGATGCAGAAAAAGCTTTTGAGAAAATTCAACACACATTTATGACAAATACTCTCCAGAAAGTGGCCATAGAGGGAACCTACCTCAACATAATAAAGGCCATATATGACAAACCCACAGCAAACATCATTCTCAATGGTGAAAAACTAAAAGCATTTCCTCTAAGATCAGGAACAAGACAAGGATGTCCACTCTCACCACTATTATTCAACATAGTTTTGGAAGTCCTAGCCACAGCAATCAGAGAAGATAAAGAGATAAAAGGAATACGAAATAGAAAAGAAAAAGTAAAACTGTCACTGTTTGCAGATGACATGATACTATACATAGAGAATCCTAAAAATGCCACCAGAAAACTACTAGAGCTAATCAACAAATTTGGTAAAGTTGCAGGATACAAAATTAATGCACAGAAATCTCTTGCATTCCTATACACTAATGATGAAAAATCTGAGAGAAATTAAGGAAACACTCCCATTTACCACTGCAACAAAAAGAATTAAATACCTAGGAATAAACCTACCTAGGGAAACCAAAAACCTTGTATGCAGAAAACTATAAGACACTGATGAAAGAAATTAAAGATGATACCAACAGATGGAGAGATATACCATGTTCTTGGATTGGAAGAATCAATATTGTGAACATGACTATACTACCCAAAGCAATCTACAGATTCAATGCAATCCCTATCAAATTACCAATGTCATTTTTTGCAGAAGTAGAACAAAAAATCTTAAAATTTGTATGGAGCCACAAAAGACCCTGAATAGCCAAAGCAGTCTTGAGGGAAAAAAACGGAGCTGGAGGAATCAGACTCCCTGACTTCAGACTATACTACAAAACTACAGTAATCAAGACAATATGGTACTGGCACAAAACAGAAACACAGATCAATGGAACAAGATAGAAAACCCAGAGATAAACCCACACACCTATGGTCAACTAATCTATGACAAAGGAGGCAAGGATATACAATGGAGAAAAAAAGGCATTCTCTTCAGTAAGTGGTACTGGGAAAACTGGACAGCTGCATGTAAAAGAATGAAATTAGAACACTCCCTAACACCATACACAAAAATAAACTCAAAATGGATTAGAGACCTAAATGTAAGACCGGACACTATAAAACTCTTAGAGGAAAACATAGGAAGAACATTCTTTAACATAAATCACAGCAAGATCTTTTTTGATCCACCTCCTAGAGTAATGGAAATAAAAACAAAAATAAACAAATGGGACCTAATGAAACTTAAAAGCTTTTGCACAGCAAAGGAAACCATAAACAAGACGAAAAGACAACCCTCAGAATGGGAGGAAATATTTACAAACGAATCAACGGACAAAGGATTAATCTCCAAAATATATAAACAGCTCGTGCAGCTCAATATTAAAGAAACAAACAACCCAATCCAAAAATGGGCAGAAGACCTAAACAGACATTTCTCCAAAGAAGACATACAGATGGCCAAGAAGCACATGAAAAGCTGCTCAACATCACTAATTATTAGAGAAATGCAAATCAAAACTACAATGAAGTATCACCTCACAACAGTTAGAATGGGAATCATCAGAAAATCTACAAACAACAAATGATGGAGAGGGTGTGGAGAAAAGGGAACCCTCTCGCACTGTTGGTGGGAATGTAAATTGATACGGCCACTATGAAGAACAGTACGGAGGTTCCTTAAAAATCTAAAAATAGAATTACCATATGATCCAGCAATCCCACTACTGGGTATATACCCTGAGAAAACCATAATTCAAAAAGACACATGCACCCCAATGTTCACTGCAGCACTATTTACAATAGCCAGCTCATGGAAGGAACCTAAATGCCCATCGACAGATGAATGGATAAAGAAGTTGTGATACATATATACAATGGAATATTACTCAGCCATAAAAAGGAACGAAATTGGGTCATTTGTTGAGACGTGGATGGATCTAGAGACTGTCATACAGAGTGAAGTAAGTCAGAAAGAGAAAAACAAATACTGTATATTAATGCATATATGTGGAACCTAGAAAAATGGTACAGATGAACTGGTTTGCAGGGCCGAAGTTGAGACAAAGATGTAGAGAACAAACGTATGGACACCAAGGGGGGAAAGCCGCAGGGGGCTGGGGATGGTGGTGTGCTGAATTGGGTGATTGGGATTGACAGGTGTACACTGATGTGTATAAAATTGATGACTAATAATAACCTGCTGTATAAAAAAATAAATAAAATTCAAAAATTCAAAAAAAACTAATACTAAACTTTCTTTGGGTTATTTGTATGGAAATATCTTAATATAAATGTTTCAGACATTACATGAAATTCCTAAAAACCTTATATGTTCTTGCATAAGAAGTCATAATTCTAGTTATTGCTTTAAAATGTATATCTAAGAAATAACTAAATTTCCTTGTCAACTGCATTATTATGAACTTTCATCAAATCTTTAACCGTGGTCATTTTTAATTCTTTTGTCATTTACAGACAGTTCTGGGTGTACTCTGACGCTTTTGCAAAAATGTTCCTATAAAAGGGTTTCATCTTCAAGGAATTCATGGAAAAGACTCTGACAAGTACAGGTTTCTGGTAACTGACTATACTGCTGAACTGAATGATTAAGCATTTTCAGAACTCTAATGGAAAACTGATGAATTCATAAAAGTGCTAACAAAAGACCAAGATTAAAAATAATTAATTACATGGGACTGAGTGAACTGATGAGGATGATTATAATTTTTGTGACTTTGTTTGAATTTTTTTTAAAAAGTCAAAAAATAAAAAATAAAAAAGAACCAGTTAGCAAAAAACTGAGGCCTCCAGCCAACAGCTGTGTAAATGATCAGGTTGGAATTAAATCTTCCAGGCACAGTCAAGCCTTCAGATGACTGCAGCCCAGCCAAGAGCTTGACTGGAACCTCATGAAAGACTGTGAGCCAGAAACACCTAGCTAAGCTGCTGCTGGATTTCTAACACACAGAAATGTTATGAGATAATAAATGTTTCTGGTCCAATATTGCTACATTTGGGGGAATTTGTTACACAGCAATAAATAACTAATACAATGCTCAAGCTCATAAAGCTAACTTCAAATTTGAAAGTACCGATATCATACAAACCGTATTCACTGGCCACAGAACACTTAAGACAGAAATTACCAACCAGCAGAAAACCAGGAAAATGTCTGAAAATCAAGAAACACTCTGGATGAGTGAGCTGTAACTAAAACAGCATTTAATAAATAATTACTATGCTTTATTTTTATTTTTAAATTGTGATTTTCTTCCTCTAATTATTGCTCAAGGAACTTCAAACATTAATTTTTTTGTTTTACATAGCCAAGTGCCTAGGCTTCAGTAGCCTAATCTTAACGGGAGATACTTCCTCTACCTCAAGCAAATTTGATTCTTATTCTCAATTATTGGGAAGTAAATTACTTCTTTGATGTCTCATGCTTTATCTTAAAAAAAGATGCAAATTCTGCATTCTATTCCATAATAGCCATATTTGTTTATATTTTCAAAATTTTTCAAAAAAATTTAAATAAAGTCATCTTCCAAAAAGACTACCCAAAATATGCTTATGAGTTGGAGCCTAGCATACCTACTTGGACTTACGTTACATATGCCTAAGAATGAAAAACACAGTATGCAATTTCTGTAGAGTCTACAGTACTGAATATTGATTAATCTCACATCTGAAACCCAAAGGTGAAAGAAGAAAAAAAAATACCACTTCAAAAATCAGGAAACTGGTAAAAACAAAATAGATTTTTAAAGCATGTGAATTATTTGGGAATTTGTTATTGACAAACTTTGAGTATGGACCGTGTATTAAAGAGAACACATTGTTATCAAACGTGTATTAAAGAGAACACATTGTTATCAAACGTATTGTTATCAAAGTTAAATTTCCTGACTTCAGTAATTGTACTGTAGTTAAGTAAGAGAAGTCCTTAATTATTAAGACATACTGAAGTATTTAGGAATAAAGGAACATGATGCCTACAACTTACTGTCAAATGCCTCCTCCACATGCAACAAATGAATATATGTGTGTGTTTATATTATATACACACCCATGCACAGACACATGGACAGAGAAAGAGAGAATAAATAATAAAATGTAAAACAAAGAGCAAAATATAAACAGCTAGTAAATCTAGGTAAAGAATATATGGGACGTTTTATACTACTGTTGCAACTTTTCTGTAAGTTTTAAATTATTCAAAATTCTAAAAGTACATAGGTAGTGCTGGCAGCCCCAGAATTCCAATGTAGTGTTTACCTACCAAAACAATCTGCCTCCAGGTCATCATTTTATCTAGTATTTAAATTATGTTCAATTGTGAAAATTATTTTTCTAACACAGTTTTTTTAAAACCAGCAACCAAACTTCTGAATCATCCTGTTTTTCTAGTTATGTGAAAGAAATAATGCAATTGATGTTAAAAATGAAAACGGACATCCAAATAGTAAGAGTTCAAATACGCACACTCAATGGTTACGGTGTTTACCTCTG
Source organism: Mesoplodon densirostris (assembly GCF_025265405.1). Classification (NCBI taxonomy): domain Eukaryota; kingdom Metazoa; phylum Chordata; class Mammalia; order Artiodactyla; family Ziphiidae; genus Mesoplodon; species Mesoplodon densirostris. The sequence continues at coordinate 51,930,234 of NC_082678.1, read as the reverse complement.
GCATTCAAATTTTTAAGAACATATTAACAAAATATTCTCATACAATTCACAAATTGTAAATTTTAATACATTTTAAATTGCAGAAGAAAAGTCAGAACAGTCAGTGAAGAGTCCAAACCAGGCTTCACCTATTTCCTGAGGCTGAGAAAAGATTTTTTGAATGGCAAAAATTCAGTTTGCTGGTTGTAACATGACATTTAAAACGATCCTAAGGACTTCCCTGGTGGCGCAGTGGTTAAGAATCCACCTGCCAATGCAGGGGACACGGGTTTGAGCCCTGGTCCAGAAAGATCCCACATGCCACGGAGCAACTAAGCCCATGCACCACAACTACTGAGCCTACACTCTAGAGCCTGCGAGCCACAACTACTGAGCCTGCGTGCCACAACTACTGAAGCCCGCATGCCTAGAGCCCATGTTCCACAGCAAGAGAAGCCACTGCAATGAGAAGCCCGTGCACCGCCATGAAGAGTGGCCCCCACTCGCTGCAACTAGAGAAAGCCCGCACAGCAACAAAGACCCAACACAGCTATAAATGAATGAATGAATGAATGAATAAACAAATAAATAAGATCCTAAACTCATTCCAGGAAAGGAGAGGCTTTTCAAATAACAGAGCTCAAGAACCTGCCACTGTGCTTAGCTTACTACTTAGTTCACGCCAGAAGCCCAAGCTTCTGTACTAATGGCCATTTGTTACTATCAGGCTGAATGAAAGAGAGTTTCATTCATAAAAAAAGAAAGCTAACGATCAAAATAAATTTGGAATCATCATGAAGAGGCAAAGAAGAGGGTCATTCTACTAGCTGTTGTAATTCATCTGGGTTACCTAGGAGATAAAGGACTACTGCTACATAAGGACAGGGGAGGACTCTGCCTGGAACCCTAAGGATTCTCTGAAATATCTCTTATATGTGTGTAATAGTAAAAGTTAATGGAAAATACACACACACAAAGCAATGTGAAGAATACATGAGGATGCTGTGAAGAATATGTGAGGACACATATTCTTCACTAATGAAGGTTTGGGTTACCCCACCAGCTGAGGCCTTGAATGAGGGCAAAAGAAACATGGAATGAGCAGAAGAGAGTAGTTATAAGGATGAATTTACAATCACTCAACTAGTTAACAAAAGCAAAGACTACAGCAGTTACACATATAGTCTTCTTTGTTTACTACAGAAGATTTTGCGTGAATGTACAAACCAATTTCTTCTCTCTTCTCCTCAATATGCTATACAAACTTTATTAGTAAAGGTTAACTTTACAACTTAGTCTTTAAGTAGCATGATATTCAGATGGGACTATGAATTTGAGACATAATTAACAGCCTAAAAATGGATAGTGTGAATGTCACCCAAATATGGATACAATGAGTATTGGGTCTTGCTTCCCATTTGGGGAAGAAGGTAAGGATATCTCCCCTTTTTTTTTAAATTAATTTATTTTATTTTATTTATTTTTGGCTGTGTAGGGTCTTCGTTGCTGCACATGGGCTTTCTCTCGCAGCGAGTGGGGGCTACTCTTCATTGTAGTGCGCGGGCCTCTCATTGCGGTGGCTTCTCTTATTGCTGAGCATGGGCTCTAGGCGTGTGGGCTTCAGTAGTTGTGGCTCATGGGCTCAAGAGCACAGGCTCAGTAGTTGTGGCGCACGGGCTTAGTTGATCCACGGCATGTGGGATCTTCCCAGACCAGGGATCAAACCTGTGTCCCCTGAATTGGCAGGCAGACCCTTAACCACTGGGCCACCAGGGAAGTCCCAGGACATCTTCATTTTTATAAAGAAGACTTCCATCTTCTTAGGCAAAAGCATAGTGTTTGTCTTCTGTACACAAGATCAAGTATCTGTATAAAGGCACGGATGGCTGCTGAGTAGCCAAAGGAGTGCATTGTGCCAACTGCTAAGTTGCTGCCTCTCATCTTCACACCTATCCTTCTCTACCTTGTTTTCTGATGGCTGGGCTACTGCGCAAACTACATTTCCCTTTGCTAGCTGGCTCCTTGTTAAGCCTCTGCCAAGGGGACACTAAAGAAATCCTGTCAAGACTGGAGGAGGTGGGACTTCCCTGGTGGTCCAGGGGTTAAGACTCCGAGCTCCCAAGGCAGAGGGCCTGGATTCGATCCCTGGTCAGGGAACTAGATCCCGCATGCCACAACTCAGAGCCCACATGCCACAACTAAAAGATCCTGCATGCCGCAACTAAGACCCAGTGCTGCCAAATAAAGAAAGAAAGAAAGAAAGAAAGAAATACTTAAAAAAAAAAAAGACTGTAGGAAGGACAAAGGACTTGATTCTTCCTCTTTGCAAAATATCTACACTACCTTAATCTTGAGAAAGAACAACAAACTTGAAATATTTACAATATCTGATTTCAAATGACTATAAAGCTACAATAATCAAGACTGTCGACTGGCACGACAAAATAGGCATATAGAAGCACACTAAGTACAAAAATTAACTAAAAATGAGTCATAGACCTAAGTGTAGAATCTAAAACAAGATTTCTAGAAGAAAACATAGGAGAAAAATCTTTGTGACCTTGCGTTAGGCAAAGGTTTCTTAGATATACCATCAATAACATGATCCTCTTTTTTTTTTTTTAGAAAAACTGATAATTTGGACTTCAGCAAAATTAAGAACATCTGCTTTCAAGACTTTGAGAAGAAAACAAAAGCAAAAAAACAAAACAAGCCAGAAACTGGGAGAAAATATTTGCAAATCACATTATCTTGTAAAGGACTTGTATTCAGCATATATTACAAGCTCGCAAAAATTCAATAATAAAAAATCCCAATTTTAAAAAAATGGGCAAAAGATTCAAATATACACTTCAACAAAGAAAATATTCAGGGGGCTTCCCTGGTGGCGTAGTGGTTGGGAGTCCGCCTGCCGATGCTGGGGACACAGGTTCGTGCCCCGGTCTGGGAAGATCCCACATGCCGCGGAGCGGCTGGGCCCGTGAGCCATGGCCGCTTAGCCTGCGCGTCCGGAGCCTGTGCTCCGCATCGAGAGAGGCCAAGCAGTGAGAGGCCTGCGTACCACAAAAAAAAAAAAAGAAAATATTCAGATGGTAAATTAAGTACATGAAAAGATGCTCATTGGTCATTAGGGAAATGCAAATCAAAACCAGAATGATATACCATTTCCCACCCACTGGATGGCTATAATTTTAAAAATTTTTAGTCAAAAAAAATTTTTTTAAGCAAATAAATGTTGGCAAGGATGTGGAACAACTGGAATCCTCATATATTCCTGTAAAAATGACATAATCACTTTGGAAAACAATGATTGGCAGCTTCTTAAAAAGTTAAATATACACCCACCATATGACCCAGCCATTCGACTCCTTTGTATTTACTCAAGAGAAATGAATGTATACGTCCACACAAAGTCATATACATGAATCTTCAGGACAACGTCATTTGCAGTAGCTAAAAACTGGAGCAACCCAAGTGTCTACCAACAGGTGAATGAATAAATATTGAGAAAAACAGCTCAGCAGGTGCCCAGAAATGGGATGGAGGTACAGAATGGATTATGGGGGCTGGAGGAAACTTTTGCAGGTGATATATATATTCATTATCTTGATTGTGGTGTTAACACAGGCTTAAAAATATAGGAAAAGTCATCAAATTGTACATTTTAAATATATGCAGTTTATTTATTTACTGTATGGCAAGTTTGCTTTAATAAAACTGTAGAATTTCTATCATTCTAGAAACTGTAGAAATCCTATTCTAGAATTTCTATAATAATAAAAAACTGAAATTCCTAAAATAAAGTTCCTAAGAACATGGGGGGAGGGAGAAGGCACTGTTTTTGTATATTTATTCATATTGGGTGTATATTTACTAATTTTACACCCAATTGGGTGCTCTTCATTATTTCCTATAGTTTTGTCCTTCCACTTGACATGTTTCCCCTCTGCCTAAAGAACTTCCTTTAGTAAGTCTTACAGAGCAGGTCTGCTGGTGATTAATTCTCTCAGCTTTTGTTTGTCTAAAAATGTCTTTATTTTACCCTTATTTCTGAAGGATACTTCTGCTGGGAACAGAATTCTAACTTGACACGTTTTTTTTGTTCAACACTTAAAAAATGTCATTCCATTATTTCCCAGTTTCCACTGCTGTGTTCAAAATTCAGCCATCAGTTATATTAGTTTCTTTGAAAGTAACATCTTATTTTTTTTCCATCTGGTTGCTTTTAAGAGTTTGTCTCTAGTTTTCAACAGATCAATTAAGGTATGTCTGAGTGTATTTAGAAAGTGTATTTTTCTTTGTATTTATCTTGCTTGGGGTTTGCTAAACTACTTGCATCTATGGGTTGATATCCTTCATCAGTTTTGGAAAATGTCTTACCATTATCTCTTCAAATATTTGCTCCCACACTAAGTTCCCTTCTCTACTTCTGGGTTTCCAACTACACGTTACTCGACTTTTTTTTTTCTTTTTTGGCGGGGCCACGCTGAGTGGCATGTGGGATCCTAGTTCCCCAACCAGGGATCCAACCCGGCACCCCCTGCATTGGGAGCATGGTGTCATAACCACTGGACCACCAGGGAAGTCCCACACACTATTCAACTTTTTACTAGAGTTACACCTATCTCTTTTGTTTTGTCCTACTTCTTCCATTGTTTTTTCCTTCCTGTGCTTCAAACTGGATTATTTTCTATTGACTTGTCTACAAGTTCTATACTCTTGTCTTTTATTGGTATAGTCTATTAAATCCACCCAACGAATAATTAATGTCAGATACTGTGGGCTTCTTGTTGTTGCACGTTTTTTGTTTTATTTTTAATGTGTCAGGCACTAAGCCCTGGGAACACAGCAGTGAAAAGACAGACACAGTCCCTGCTCTCATAGAACTTAAATGATATATATTCGATTGACCTGTTTTCCCATTTTTTTAGATAAATGAAGAGTAAGGCAAGGGGTGGAGTGAGATCCTAGAGTCCTGCACCAAAGTTTTCTCAGTAACATATAAATGACAGACCTTAAGCTACTGACGTGTTTTTGATTCTTAGAATATCCATTTAATTCCTTTTCATGAATTCCAATTCTCTATAGAAATTCTCCACCTTTCCATTTTGTCCACGTTTTCCTGTATTTTCTTTATCATATCATAGTTATTTTAAAGTCCCTGTCTGATCATTTCAATTACCTGTAGGTCTACTTCTACCGTTTATTTTTCTTCTTGATTAAGGATCACAGTTTTCCACCTTTTCAAATTTTTAGAAATTGTTCATTGTACGCTGGATACTGGAAATTAAAGAGCCTCAGAGACCCCAGAATATATCTTCCCAGTGAGCACTCTCTATCTACTCTATTAGGCAAAAGGGATGAGAGAGGCTCATCATTTCAATCCATTCACGAATTGAAATGTGTCAGTGCTATGCTGCAGTTTTAAGTAAGACTCAGTTCAGCTCTGGTTCATTCTTCTTCTTCAGTCTGTGTCCAGAATCAGCAAATGTCAGCAATCCTCTTCTCACCTACAAAGGGTTCTTCTGTATCTGGAATTTTAATTAATCTAGTCGTGATTACTTCTACAGGTCTCCAATATTTTTTTTTTTTTTTCTTTTTGCGGTATGCGGGCCTCTCACTGTTGTGGCCTCTCCCGTTGCGGAGCACAGGCTCCGGATGCGCAGGCCCAGCGGCCATGGCTCACGGGCCCAGCCGCTCCGCGGCATATGGGATCCTCCCAGACCGGGGCACGAACCCGTATCCCCTGCATCGGCAGGCAGACTCTTAACCACTGCGCCACCAGGGAGGCCCCAATATTTTTTAAAATATGATTTTTAAAGTTCATTCAGTTTTTTACTGCTCATTGCAGTGAAATAGATGACTGTACTATGTACTACATAGATGACTATACTACCCAGAAGCTTAAGTCTCCCTGCATATCATACAGTGATTTCCAAACCCAGCTTTACATCAAAGTAACCTGGGGAGAGTTTTTAAACTACAACTCATTGTCCATACCTCTAGAACTCATAGATGTTCAGTGGGGCCAGGAAATCTGTACTTTTAACAAGAGTCTTAAGTGATCTGGTAAAGCTGACATTTCTAAAGAAACTAATGTGGGAGTTCCCTGGTGGCCTAGTGGTTAGGATTCCGGGCTGTCACTGCCATGGCCCAGGTTCAATCCCTGGTCCGGTAACTGAGATCCCACAAGCTGCCCGGTGCTGCCAAAAAAAAAAGAAAGAAAGAAACTAACGTGCCTGTTCCTCCTGTCCCCCATCCCCAGCTCGGTATTGATAAGGCCATTAGAGAAAGAACACGCACTACATACAACAGATAAACTGATACATGAATATAAAAAGTTAAAAGTTCAGAATCACTAAAGACTTTAACGATAAGATGTTAAAATAAATATGTAAAGCCTTCAAAAAATATATTACGATCAAGAAGAGGAAGAAGGAAAGGCAAGAATCATTAGTTAGAGTAAATGGTATAATACCTATAGGAGACTGAAAGTAGAACTATTCAATTCAATTTTATTTCTAATTGTTTTAGCAGAAAACAAAATTATCTTCAAATGTGAAAAAGAGCATTGTTGACAGCCATCAGAACACTTAGATAATGCATAAAGACCCCACTTACCTGCTTATCTGAATTCAAGTCTATATGAATTAATCCAAGGGGACAAATGAAAATTTTGAAATGTGACAAGGGGAATGCTGTCTGTGAACTCTGAGAATTCACAAAAAACAGAAAGGTGCCACACTGGGAACAAGAAAACAACAGTGCCTCAAAATGCAGGTGCAGCTAAAGGTGAAAAGGTCATTTTAGGACTATGGATTTAATTTAATGTCAACACCCAAATAATTCTAGGACTGATTATTATGCAGATGACTTTTAAGCACTTACAGAAGGAAGAATTATTTACTAACAATAATGAAATCTTACCTGTGTAAAGCAAGTTTACAAACTACCTTCACATACATTCCCTCGTATCTTTGATTTGTGAAAAAGGGCAGGTAGCATATGTCTCCTCCCCAACTCACACACACTCTTCAAAATACTCAGATAGCTTGACTTGCCCAGGTTAACTCATTCCTCAGTAGACAATTAGGACTCAAGCTCAAGTCTTCCCCACTGAGTACTGTATTTATATCGCACAGCTCTGAAGGTGAACATGAGTTAAGAGTAAGTCACACGGAAATGATAACTGGGATTGCTTCAAAATAATGAAAACGCACAGAGCAGGAAAGGGGTAGGACTATGGATGAAATAAAACTAAGCAGAAGCTGGGTAATGGGTACATGGGGGTTCATTTATAATCATCTCTCTATTTTTGTATATGTTAAAATTTTTCATAATAAAACTTTAAAAAAAAATACACATGCACACACATGCTCTTTGATAGGTTAACTGTACCGGTAATCAGATGAATACCAAAAATACAGAGTACCTGAAGCTCAGCATTTTGTAAGCCTTTTTTTTAAGTCTCACATAACACCCTCATATACAAAAATACTTAGAAAAGGGATGACAAATGATATGCCTGAATACTGACCACCACTGCACCAAGAGAAAAAACAACCATGATAGTGAAATATCTTAACAATTTATACTATAAATAATTGAATGAACAATATATTTCGGGGTGGAGGAGACAACGCTGAGGAATACTTAAGATCTGTCTTCCAACATTTTTAAAGTAAAAAGACAAACATTCTGAAGAGTTATAGAGAATAGAGTTAGGAACAATGAATAGAGGACTCCAGGAGGCCAAATTCCAAACTTTTCTACTCTTCCCACTCTTCCTTGAGGCTCATGACTCATGTGCTACTCACTAACAAACTCTGTCACAGTCACCTACAAATTTTCTAGATATTTTCCTCATCATCAAAACAATTTGACTCCCGGCTCAGTTTTTCCTCTACCTCACATCCATTACCATCTAGGTGAGTGTTGCCTGATAAAGTACAGGACTCCCAATTAAATCTGAATTTCAGATAAACATAAGTAATATTTTTCGTGTAACTATATCCCATGCAATAATTGGGAAATACTTATACTAAACACTTACTGTTTATCTGAAATTCACATTTAACTGGGCATCCTATATTTCCATTTGCTAAATCTGGCAACCCTAATCTAGGTGACTTCAATGTCAAGGTGGACCACCTATCCAACAACTGGTCCCCAACGCTCCTTGATCCCTTCAATTCTAGTGACTATGACCATAACAAAGACGCTGTCTCCAAACTCAGCTGAGTCCTTAATACTGCCCAATATTGCTAAGTGCCCTTAAGCTGCACTCTCTCTCTCTCTCATTTACCCCAACAGTCATTAGAGACCAAACCCATTCTTTCCTTCTCTACCATCTCAGTCTCTAAATCCACCACCTGAATTTAGATCCCTATGTTCTTCTACCTCCTATGGTACTTCATTCCACATTTCCCTTTATTATATTTTTCAACCTCTCCCACCAAAGCATAAGCCATTAGATGAAATTACATTCACCCAAAATCTTCAAGTGAGAGCTTAAACATTTTAGTATGGCATATAAGAACCTACCAGATTCACAACTTAGTTCAGGCTTCACTTTCTGTCAAGCTCTCCCTGGCTGCCCAGTCTAAATTAAGTGCTCCTCTCATACACTCCCACTGTATCCTATGCATCCATCATAACATTCACCGTAATTTTCTTTTCATCCTTCTCTCTTACTAGACTTTAGGTTCCTTGAGACCAAGAGCATGTCTTGTCTTTATTTCCGCAGCATTTACCACAGCGCTCAGCATCTACCACAAATAATAGGAACGTGAATGTTTAGTGATCAAATAAGACAGAGGAGGCTCAATTTAAGGGACAGTTTCTAACAATTACAATTCTACTAATGGAATGTGTTACCTTGAGATGTAGTACCCCTGGCTGCCCAAAGGGCAAAATAAGATTGCATATCATAGTACTATTTATAACAGACAGGAAAAAAAAAGGATTTATCCTATTGTCTGTAGAGGAACTGGTCAAATTTTGTGAGGTACAACCATACAGCCATGCTTGAAAACTCTGAAATCAACAGACCTGTCAAGAAGGCTTCTCTTGTGGGCAGGTCATGATCCCCTCTCACCTGGACAGCTGAAGGCACTGTAACAAGTTCTTGTACTTTAATAATTTTATTATAGTCACCTCAGTCTGATCCTACTCTTATGTTAACCTTACTCTGCTAAAAATTGAGATTTTTTTTACATTAATACATTCCAGTTACATTTTATAAAGTAACATTTATTTGCTTTGTTACCAATTGTTTTTCTGATTATAAAAATACATATTCAGTGTAGGAAATTCAAAATTTATTTTTAAAATATTAAGAAAAAATAACAATTACATATAATACCTTAAATTTTTAAATAATGCAAAAGAAAGTATAATCATATGGGCAAATGCTCACGTTATATTATGTTAAAAGAGCAGATTATAAGACAGTGTATCTCATTCAATCCCAACAACCTAATAAAAGCAACAATATCTAACATTAATTGCCAGAAACTATGCCACGTGCTCTACATGTATTTCCTAATATAAATCTCACATCAATCTCTGTGAAGTAAGTACTATTATTGACCCCTTTTTACAAGTGAAGAAACTGAAGCCTGAAGCTAAATAACCTGGCCAAGGACTAGTAAGCAATGGCAGAGCCCAAGCTCAAGAATTCAAACCCAAGGGGGCTAATTTCAGAATTTTAACTGTGGTTCTCCTCTGAGTTGTGCTATTATAAATGACTTTTATTTATTTATTGTGATTTTGTTACATTTCATATTCCTACAATGAATATGAATTACCACTCTATTTTTTTTTTTAATAAACGTCCAAGTAGAGGTTGAACAATTTTCTGTCAGGGCTATTGCAGAAGTGGATTTAAGTAAGCTCAGATTCCTTCTAACTAAGGATCTGTCACTAATCAATTAGTGACTGGAATTATTTTCTTAGTCAAAAGGACTGGCTCTAAAAAAATGTAACACACATCAACCCATTTTAAGAATTATAAAAGCTTTGGACTGTCAGATTATATTCTTCCTGTTTAACATTCAGTAAATGAAATAGCTCAGAATTGAGGAGATTTACATAATATAGCAAAGGTAGTTCGTGTTAGGGCAGAAACCAGAGCACAGGTCTTTACTGATCTTTGTTACCAACATTTAACCGAAACAATGCTTTCTATCTCTCCCATTCCCTACTGTAAATTCAGTTATCAGAGACCAAAAACTGAAACATAACAGGAAATACAAATGCTTCTTTTCTTTCCCCCTTAGTCCATTACCCAAAAGGAAGAAGGCCTGCCTGGAGCATAAAGTTAAAACATCTTCCCAGCCCTGAGCTGGGACAGAAGTGAAAGGCACTGATAAAGACAGGAGATTTGGAAAGATACTCTAAAAGACAAGATGAATGATTTGAACGTTGTTATTGGGGATGGGGGCGGGAAGGAGCTGAAAAGTAGACAAAGGAAGGAAACAAGGAAGGAAAGCAGACGGGCACAGACAAAAAGAAAGACCCAGAAATCCAACAGAACAAGGCACTCAAACACTACCAAAGTTTAAAAGGTTGTCTCAAATTTAATCAAATCCTAAATGGAATGTTCTTAGAGTATGAAAAGCAACTTTACAAAACTTGACTGTGAAATGCCAGATAAAAGAATGAAATAAGAACATAATCTCATATTTATAATTATACATTCCTGTTGGTACTCTCACAAATTCTACTCTCTCACCTTCAGAATTCAACTCTCCTCACCTAAAAATCTGCAGTGAGTTATAAAATGTTATAAAACTAAATAAAAGGGGAACAATGTTACAACTTCTAACAGCCAAGAGAAGCTTTGATAAGGTGAAAAGAAGAATGATAAACAATGAAATCAGTATATAATGCTTAAAACTTATGTCTAACACATAACCAATCGAAAAAGATTTCCAGATACTCTCTTATGAACATAAAAGGTAAAACGTAACATGTCATTTTTGAGTGAAGAAGCAATAATACTTTCCTCACTCTACATATTTGTGCTATCTGTTCACAAAATTTAGGCCCTTTTTATAAAGCTCTATTTATTGAAAGTTACTGCTCTAAGGATTAAGACACCCACACTCTAGTTTAAACTCAATTAATTACATGTCATAGGATTGTGAACAAGGTGCTTTGCCTCTCTAGTTTTTTTTTCATGCATTATAGAAATAATAATAATCACCAAACTATCGATATAAAGGATAGAAAAAATACTGCACAGGATAATAATCATGGCAATACACTTTTATGATTATTTACAGCTTCCTTTCACATAAAAGAGTCACACCTAAGACACTAAACAAGCCCATGACATAAGTAAGGCAGATATTATCCCCATTTTACAGATGAAAACAGAAAACTGAAGTTCAGAGAGGTTGACTTACCCAAGGTCACTCTGAAAACTGCACAGTCAAAAGCTCTTTCTCTTACTACATAGTATACTCTGCCATCACAAATTTGAGGCAGTAAGAGTGGTTTTCTCATGCCCAAATGACTATGAGGACTATCCAAGGAAAGCTGTCAACAATTAAACAGAAAAGGGTCGCTTGAGATTGTTATAGCCATAATTACCCACAAGGCCATTATCTGGATATAAAACTATGATTTAAAATAAGTTAAATAAAAGTCCTTTAAAGTAAATTTCTAAAAGTCCTGCTATTTACTAACTTAACTTCATGCCTCTTGCACTAGACACAACACCCTGCTTTGGGGGATGTGAAACGGAGGGCGTAAGGATTTCACCAGAAAAAGTTAAGTAAGTTCTCTGAAATCCAACAGGATAAGACACTCCAAACTATAAAATATGAATAGGGGCAGGCAACAGCGTGTAGACCGTAGTGGCAACCCTAAGCCAAATCAGAAGACTGCCAGGCTGTGGTTTAAAGAAAATATGCAATCTGTAAGTCTGTACCTCAAATTATTGCTACAACAAAGTGATTAGTACCATTTATAGCAAAAATACGTAAAGTTTAGAGAATAATTCCAATTTTTCATTACAACAGGATGGGATTCCATATGAGCTTGGGGCTTTCTTGTCTTAACAGAAGCCCTTCTGATGACATAATCAATGGCTCAAAAGCCACTCAGAGAACCAAAGAAGGTAACTACATATCTCAGGCATATAACATATGAAGTGGTCAAATATGCCATCGACAGCAGGCACCTGGAGAGAGTTTATTGGAGGCACTATCAAGTCCAGTTATTTATATTCTACAACATTAAAATGTTCTTCAGCACAACCTCTGAGTGTGCTGTTTTCCTGAAGGCTCTACCACACAGTATGAAACAGAAATTTACAAATTGCTGAAACCTTTAACTTAATTCACAGTCACCACAATGTAAAAACACCTTAACTTTTCTATTCTTCAAGGTCAAAACACACTTTGTCTCATCCTTCCCTCTCCACACCCAAGAAAATGGGATATTCTAAAAGATGTCAGTCGGAATAAGCCAATGCTATTCATAAATCCAAGTCAATCCTCAGCAAAGGGCTTAAGATGCCCATATTCTACTTCAGTATTGATTCTAAGCCTTTTAACAGTTTAAGCTGACCACAAATCTCCCCTTCTACTTCTTCTATAGAACATTCTCCTTAAACTTCCTTTAAAAAATGAGCCCTCCTATAAGTCCCGTCCCTTGTCTTATATACATACAGACACACACAAAACCCCCAATGAAGAGCAGACTGAGGCCCAGTGAACACATGTGCAAAACACATTTTTAATACACTGCTCACCCTGAAAAGTATGTTGTTTTAATGCAACAACAGAGAGTCTATATGGAACACCATAACAACAAATATGAAAATAAAACAAAAATGCCCCACAGCAGTCTGAGTAATTTAGAGAACAAAGATGCAAAAATAAGGCATGCTTACTATTATAGTATATCTCTAACCTTCTCTTTAAGGACAAAATTCTCCATGCTAAATACATCCAAAAAAAAAAGGGGGGCTTCCCTGGTGGCGCGGTGGTTGAGAGTCCGCCTGCCGATGCAGGGGACACGGGTTCGTGCCCCGGTCCGGGAAGATCCCACATGCCGCGGAGCAGCTGGGCCCATGAGCCATGGCCGCTGAGCCTGCGCGTCCGGAGTCTGTGCTCCGAAATGGGAGAGGCCACAACAGTGAGAGGCCCGCGTACCGCAAAAAAAAAAAAAAAAAAAAAAAAAAAAGATTTAAGATTCTAATTTCCTATTGGTCAAAAATGTCAAAAACTGTAGCAATATTGAAAATCTAATATAACAATATTGCTGGCCCAAGTCACACCCACCTTATGACATTTTTCTATTACACTTCCCAAACTTGAAGAGCTGGATATTATGTATGCCACAAATTAGATGATAAACAAGAAAACAGATCGATTATAGTCATCCTAAGGACCCTCTCAGTACCCTAAGTATTCGTCAGTGAATGCTAAAGTAAGGTATATATTGGCCAAGGTACATACAGGGGCATGTCCAGAGACTAGTCAATCTCCTTTATTTAGTGAAAACATAATAATCAGTCAGCAGTGAAGAAAATGTATAAATTTTACATCTGAATAATTTGAGTCTTTTCAAAGTGTTTCACATTCATTATCCTATCAGACCACTGCAAAAAATTTCCTTATGTAGAGACTTGCCACTAAAAGTAAATGACAAATTCAAGATCACAAAGATAGTTAACTGGATCTGAAACTTGATTTTAAAATGTTAGCTCTGTTGGAGGAAATATAAATATATACAAGTTCCTCCTTAAAGCTCTCTTTTCTTAAAAACCTATTCCTAGTTAAAATATCACTTAACTTAATAAGACCAAGGCTACCATAAACACTAAAGTAAAATTCAGTTATTTACATTTAAAACAAAGCCAAAATTACCACTCTTTTTAGCCAGTCTACCTTTGAACCAGGAATCATATGAAGAACTTTCCATCAATGACTCACTGTGTGCTTCTAACTGTGCTGGGCCCTGGGGTGACTATTAGGGGAATTCTAACCGTGGCTTCTTGCTTTTAAGAAAGTTTATACTCTATCTGATAAAAAGATAAAAGAAAACAATGCTAAACTATGTTCAACCTACCCTCCCAAAGGGAGACGTGTTAAAGGGGGGTTCTGCAGAACCCCAGCTGACAAGCACACCAAGAAGTGAGGCTGCAGTGAGTTTAGTCTAAAAAGACTTCGTGGGAAAAATGAAGCTTGAGCTGCCCATTTCAGTGTGGACAGGAATTAAAAAAAGATAAAGGAGGAATGAAAGCATTTAGGCAGGGGCTGGTGTAAACAAAGGCTGAGAAGCAGGAATAAGCTTGACATACTCAGAAGAGACTAAGCCAGCTTGCCCGGAACACAGGTGCACACTGAGGCATAATGAGAAAACATTAGGTAAATTAAGTGGGGTCAGCTCCCGATATACTGTTGTGGCATAGGTAGATGCTGTTCAAGTATTAAAATCATCAAATATTTAAACTAGAAAGAAATCTTACAGATTTTCTAGTCAATTCCAACAGATGAGGAAATCTAGGATCCACAGAGATCTAATGGCTAGCATAAGGACTGAGGCTGTAAATAGTAGAACAAAACTCAGACCCTCATTTAGGAACCGCAGTTCAACAATGGGCAGCATGGTATGACAGAGAGAGCCCAAGGACTGATGAGAACATCAACATGTAAGGGTCTGCAAGCGTACATACAAGACAGTATTATGTCTTGGGAATTCGAGGAGACTGATTTCCAGGGGTAATGGAACACCACAGAGGCATTACAGTTGATCAGAAAACCACTGTTTTGCCAGAAGGAATCACTTTCTGGAAAGAAGCAATCCAGAAGGAAAGCAGAGGCAAAAGCTAGTTTTCAGAGAGTTATGAAGGACATACGTGGATAAACAGTAGAGGCAGCAGGTATCTGGCAACAAAGGAAGAAAAAGACTGATCTACACACAGAAAGCTACAGGACCAAGTAAATGTTTAAAAGAAAAAAAAAATCTAAGTAAGTTTGAAGGTGAAAAGGAAGGCGCTCACATAAAGACTGAATTAGATGCTAGATAAGGTGGGGGGAGTGAGGGAACACAGAGAACTAATTGAGGACCAGTTGGAAATTGTTTTTAAAGGATGAGTTCCAGAATAAAGAATAAGCATTTTTTTCTCACTCACCATAACATAGCCTTTGTCAAAAGAATATTCATTTTCAACTACTTAGAAGGCCTTACAAACGCAGACCAAGCTTTAAGAACAAAGCTAAGGAGATTTTTTTTTTTTAATCCAAAATGACTTCAAAGTTTTACAAATGTATCTGGCCAATTAACATGTAGCTTGTAACTTCAAAGACACTTGCCAATCATTTTATAACGTGAGTTTTCTACCACATATTCGAAGGACATTCCGATTAGCATTCAATTTACAACAACAAATATGCTATTATTAAAAATAAAAAATCAGGGTTTACTCTCTAATATGTTCTTTAAAATGTTGTTTTTTGGCTTTTTATATACCATTTTTACTTGACCAGATATGGAAAATGTAAGTGCTTAAGTGAACATATTTACAACAAGTCATTTGGTGATATCTTCTCTCAATTTCTTAAAACAAAAACCTTCATATGACCAGTTTTCCTACAGTCCTTTCTAGGAACAAAGACCTACAGAGACAGGTGGGGCATATGGAGCTAGGTGAGGCATGTAAGAAGGTTCTCCCTCTCATTTAAGTAACCTGGATAATGAGCCACAAATTAAAGCTGCACACCTAAAATTTGTCAATTTCAATTTAGAAACTTACCACTCAGCACCATAAAGGCAGGTTAAGAAGAAGCAGAAGATATAACTTATCCATTCAGCTTTCTAGCTGTCCACCTTCACAACTCCCATCCTTAATCAAGGAAGTACTTACTTTTTGTTTGTTTGTTTTTATTTTAGCCGAGCTGTGCATGCGGGATCTTCCCTGACCAGGGATCAAACCCACATGCCCTGCAGTGGAAGCACGGAGTCTTAACCACTGGACTGCCAGGGAAGTCCAGTACTTACTTTTCAAATTGTTAAGAATTGTTCAACTTAGGCCATAAATATTAGGTTTAGTTGCAATACCAGCAGGTTACAGGAATTTTATTTTACCCACTTGGAAACAAGGACTTGAGCTCAAAATGTCAAGATGGAACACTACTACCACTTGCTTAAACTGGGTCTACTGCACCAAGTTGCTGAGCAATACCCATCAGAGTACAATACATAATCAACAGCGGCTAGTAATGCATTTCTACTTTAATCACCACAAATATTAGAAGTCCAACCAAAACATCAATTCAATCATAAATAGAGCTGCCATCTTTAGACATGCACATGCTCTCTGCCTCACACATGTCTTAGCTATAATAAAAGGATGCAGCCCACCTCCCCCTGGACCCAGTGAAACAAATTACAGTCAATATATCCAAAATTTAAAACTTTTAGACATAGTTGAAATGCTTAAGACTCTCATACAAATATCTCTCACTACATGCAGGTTGTTTTCCCCCCTAAATAAAAAGGTAAATTCTTCTCTCCTAACTATACTTTTGGATTATTAAAACAAATCCTAGGGCCTCCCTGGTGGCGCAAGTGGTTAAGAGTCCGCCTGCCGATGCAGGGGATACGGGTTCGTGCCCCGGTCTGGGAGGATCCCATATGCCGCGGAGCGGCTGGGCCCGTGAGCCATGGCCGCTGGGCCTGCGCATCCGGAGCCTGTGCTCCGCAACGGGAGAGGCCACAACAGTGAGAGGCCCACATACCGCAAAAAGAAAAAAAAAAAAAAACAAATCCTATGGGATACTTATCAAAAAAAATATTCCTGACTGTCCAGCATTCAATGCTTTTCATACTGAGGCTCTTATTATTAGGTCTGCTATGTGACCTTGGAAAGTCATTTAACCACTCTGAGCTTTAGTTTTCTTGCTTTCCAACCTCAAGGTAAACTCTAATTTGAATTAAACGTTTGTTACTTTTATAATAAGTTAATGTATATAAATGCCTTATGTTAAACACCGAAACTCTTACACTTTTACATCTCAAAGTCACTGGGCTTTAACCTTGTAAGAGAAAAATGTGAGGAATAATTTGTCCTATGGATCCTTCCCTTAATTACAACCTAAGGAACATATTTTTTTAATGCTTCTGTTTAAAATTCTTACATCCTTACTTTTTAAGAGATGGTGGTGAGTTTGATTCCACAATATTCATAACAAAGCAAACAACAAAGCCTAAGGTCTTTTAAGTCTGGGGACAAAAAGAAGGAAAAATTTACTTGCATTACTGGGCATATAATCAAAATCATTCCTCTTTTAAAAAACAGAAAACTATGTTTGTCATATGTGGCAGATAAACCTAAAGATCAACAGGTAAGAAGTGAAGGAATAAAGTTTAAAAACTGGAAAAAATTTTTAACTAAAAAAAACCTGGAAACTACAGTCGTGATATGAATCCATCAAATTCCCGCACCCAGATTAAACTGTCCACACAGATCAGCTTTGGGGCTCTTCTGTGTGTCTTTTAAATCCTTTTTTTAAATTACACAGAGAAAGTCTTTTCTTTCAAGTTTTAAATCTAAGGCTCTATCAATAATACAATCCAATATATGCAGTAACATTTCACTTCCTCAAACAGATTAGTAGCACAGTCGTTTAGATACTTTTTGGTCTGGAAGCATAAGGATGTGTGAAAGAACTTCAAGTCTCTGACAGCTTCATAATTCTATTTTACCTAAGTAGTTTCTTCTCAAATGTCTTCTCAATTCCTCTGCCTAGTCCCAAATATCTTTCAGATAGGTCAGAAACACCATGAGTCCCATAAGAAAATGTTTATGGATCAAATAAAAGTGGAGCCCTCCCCCCATTCAGCTCCCATAATCAGTTTTATGATTATATCCAGTAAACAAAATAGATTGACTCAATCTCAAACAGTTCTCTCATCACAGGAAGCCCATGGTAGAACTGCAGCTGCAAAAAGCATCCCTTTAAACGATCCCCAACTACCTACAGCAACACAAAGTTAAACTAAATCCTACTGACAAAAGGCTCCGGGTGCATTCATTCAGATCAGCCCCAGGATTTAGAGTCTGAAGCTCAGGGAATAAAAAGGCACCTCTCCAAGCTATGAAACTTTTTTTTTTCCATCTCAAATATTCTCAATGAAAGTTCTCGTCAGCTAAGAGGTGAGAGTTTAAAAAAACAACAAAACACTAGCAGAATTAACGGCTTCAGGACCACTTCCCAGCTGTCTTTGCTCTCTGTTGTCAGTGGCTCAGATGCAGTTTCCTACTTTCCTTTCACTCTTCTCCCCTTAATCCCCAAGATTCCCACTATAGAAAGCAACACTCACATTCTCAGATCTCTGACAAAAAATAAAGGGGGAAACTGCAACTACCAAGGAAGGGGAAAAAAAAGAAAAAAGGAAAAATATTTCAGAAGCAGGAGGGAATCAGAACCATGGTTTCCACTGCAAACGGCAATGTAAAAGCCAGTCTTGTCTTATCAGGGTATGGGGGGACACCCGTGTGGGGCATCAAAAAGACGTGCAGTGTGTGTGCACTTGGAGCTCTCGGGGCGGGCTGAGACGACGGAGCAGAAAGTAACAAAACCTGTGCTTTCCCTGCTTTCTTCTACTCTTCCCCCTCCAAGAGAGGAAGCTGAAGAAACTGGGGGAGGGGCGGGATGTTATCGTTCTCCCATTGGGGGTACGCAAGACGGGCCTTGGGGGTTCCTTCAGTTACTCACCCCCAGTTAGGAGATCCACTGAGGGAAAAGGAAACCCCTAAATGTAACCCACCTCCGTTCACAAAAAAATAGTAAGGCGGGGGGATGATTAAATCCACATGGAGAGCCCCTGAAAGCGTCCCCAGGTCACTCATCCCTATTAGCAAGCGGAAGGGCTGGGATAAAGCGGATGGAGGGTCGGAGGGGTGGTCAGGGAAAAGGCCCCACCCCCGACTTAGGAGGGAAGGGGAGCTCGAGCCACCAGCTGTCCCCTCCTTGCCGCACCTCCCCCCTAGGCCACCCCCAATTATCCCCCCAGTCTTTCCTCTAGAGCCCAAGGCGGCCGCGGGGGAGGCGGCCGCTCCTTCCTCCCCTCACCCACTCCGTCCCCACCCCCGCTCCGCTCCCACCTCCCGCCGGCCAAGGGCCCGTTACCTGCTCGTCGAAGCGGCTGACCACGGCCTGGACCCATTCCACCGGCCTGTGCGCGGCCATGTCCTCCCCGCGGCCGGGGGGCGGCGGAGGGACCGGGCGGCCGGCGCCCAGGGCCGGGAAGAGGGCGGGGAGCGGGGGCTGAGGTGAGGGGAGAGGCGAAGAGAGGGTCTGAGGAGTGCAGGCGCCGAACGTTCCCACGGGGGTGGGGATGGGTGGCCGGCGCCCGGCCGGGAGGGGGAGAGGGGAAGGGGGCGTTGGCGAGGAGGCTGGGGGGAGGGGGACGGGGGAGGGGGACTCGGGGAGGGGAGGGGGCCTCTTGGTCGCTCTCCCCACTAGCGCCGTCTCCCCACAGCCATCACAGTCCGAGACGCCGCCATGACACCCCACCGGAAGTGGGATCCTTTCCACGGCCCGGGGAGAGGGAGAGCGAGCGAGCTTGAGATTGAGAGCGCGGCTGGGAAAGGGGAGGGGGAAGCGAGAGGAAAGGGGGCCTGCCGCGCATGCGCCCGCTCCGGCCGGTTTCATTAATGAAAAAGCGAGTCCTCCTGGAGGTGACGTCACCTAACTCCTCCGGGCCCCGAGGCGCGCGTCCCTCAACGCCGCCGGGCTCACCTCGACTCGGGCTCTGGTTGTAGCCGGAGAGAGTCCGAGCCGACCCGGGAGCATCCGCTCCCATCCCACCAACACCTCAGACTCCCGGTCCCCCGCCAGCCTCCGAGTTTGGATTGCTCCCCGGGTTGGAAGTTAGGGCGCCCTAAGGCTAGCATTTCTCCCTGCACACATCTCTGCCGCTGATTTCTGGGGAGCTATGCTCTGCCTTAAGCTCTCTCAAAAAATAAGGCACGCAACCTCAGGTTTCCAGGTTCTTCGTAGCTACTAGAGCCTGCTGAGTAACAGGAAAAAGTAAGGCCAAGGGAGATTCGGTGATTTTTTCTTTTTAAACGTTCTCTTAAATCCCAATGCTAGACCCAATGGCAAAGTACTCAGACTCCGGAATCCCAGTCGACTTGCTCTGCTGAACTGATAGGCACCCGAGTTAATAAAACTTTTGCGCAGTTGATAATAGAAAGATTTAAGTTTCACCATCCTCAAAAAGCCTTTAAGGGCTTGGCATACATTATTAATTCAACACATTCATCTTCTCATTTAACTATTTCAAGGAGGCTTCCAATAGGTATCATTACCCTCATGTAATGAGGCTGGGTCACAAGAGGTTCTGCGACTTGGCTGAAGTCATAGAGTTGGTTGGTAGGTGTCAGAGTCAGGATGCAAACCCAGGTGGTTCGACCCCAAAGACAATAGAGACAGATTGTGGCTCTTCTGAAACAATGGCGTTCCCTGTGCCCCCAATACCAGACTTGAAATGATTTCGTGTGGAATTGGGTCATGATGGTTTTCCAGGTTTACATCCAAAACAATGGATGATCTATCTATATCTAACGTGAACTTTGCAATGTGTTATTTTTAATTTCATATTCCTCAATAAACTTTACTTAGGCTAATGTTAAAGTGAGTTTACACATTCTGAGCACATACTAATTAAGAGCCAGTGAGGCCACATAGCAGGTTACTAACTGGGTGACAAGGTAGAGCAAAACCAGAATTTTAATTTTACCACAGAAAACCCACAAAGCCAATAGCACTTACACAGAGAGATATATCTGTGAGAGAAGTTTCCAGTCTCTGCCGGCTGGTGATTGTCCAAAATACATATTAAGTTAATTAATATTTCATTCCAATAGAACAAGAGGACAGAGTCTGGATGGTTCTTTTGTCCATTCTTTAAGGATGCAACATGAATACTGACTAATTTCTTTTAGATGATGTCAGAAATGATGCTGACAGTATTGAAGAAAAGGATGAATATTAAACCAATGTCCATCTATGCCTTCCCCAATTAGGACCCCCCAAAAAGCTCTCATTCATATGCCCACGAAGGATCCCAGGGCCTCTACTTCGGGGCCAAACTTCCAGACCCACAATCTATCTTTCCTTTTCTCATACTTCCTCTGAAAGTCCCTAATTACTTTCCTGCTGGCATAGCTTTTTGCCTGTCCATTCCTCTCATCTTTGCTAGACTGGATGTAACTGCCCAAACTCTTGGCTCCCTTGCCTCCAGTGACATTTCATTGCCAAGGTCCCTCTGTGCTTCCCCTTTCTCTCCTTCTCTGGTTCCCCTAATTCCCCATTCCTCTCTAACTCTATGGTAAGACACCCAAACTTCAGGCCTTTGCCCTCTGCTCATCTTGCTTTACGCAGGCTCCAGCCAGCATGTCATTAATTTATCCTAATCAGCACTTGTTGTCCCCGGGGCCTCCCCTGAGTGCCAAGCCACTCATTACAATTGGAGGTCTAGACGTCACTCCAAACCTCCTCTCCAATCAAGTTCATTCAATTCCACTGAACCAATATTAAGTGCCCAAACACCTATTATATATATCATGCACAGTATAGCAGGAATTCTAAACAAAAATGCCAAAGAAGTTCAGAAATTCACACATAGGGACTGGTGAACTATGGAGCACATCCCCTCATGTAAAGGAGCAGCTGTCACTCAACTCCAGTCAATTCCATTACTCAAGACAAGCAGGAGCTCTGAACTTACATATAAACTCTTCCAAGTTTTACACAGTGGCAGCCAATTCACATTTTTTTAAACACTGTGCAGCCAAACAAAACACGTCTGCTATCTGAATTTAGCCCATGGACTACCAGTCTGACTAGCTCTGGTCTGGTAGGAAGACATGGCCTTCAGAGTAAAACAGAATTAGATTTGTGTCCTAACATCCCCCATTCTGCACCGTCCCACACAAGAGGGTTTAGGGGAACTACTAGTGTTTGGTATAGTTTTAAATGCATCTCTTTCATTCATCTTCTGTTTCTTGGTCAGGCAACAATCTGCCAATTTTTTTCTTCAAGCTCTTCAAGAGGAGCATTCCCTCTATTCTCTTCTCTCTCCCACCTCCAGCATGCCAAGGAGCAAGCAACTTCTTAGCACCGAGGCGTGCATTTCCCCAGCCCTGGAAGTGTTGGTGGCCAACAGCGCTCAACAGAATCCCTTTCTGGGAATTGCCCTCATTAAAACAATTACCTGGAGCAGGTCACACCGTTGCCCAGGGGAGCCCGCACAAATGACCAGGAGATGCAGCCTCAGGGTGAGACCACCCTGGAGGGCCCTTCCCACTCCAGAGTCCCCTTAAAGGATCAGCTCCCAAGAGGTCAGCTGAGGCCTCAGCTGTGACTGCATTTAGTCCAGCTTCTCTTTCTACTGAATCCTACCCCTATATGGGGGAAATAGCAATTTAAGAACTACAGGATTGGATAGCTATCGATGGAGTAAATCTAAGCTTCACGAAAAGACAGTGCAAAGCTGAGGGTGATTAATCACCAACTAAAGGCTTAGGATGAAAGCTAGAGTGCCTCCTTAGCAGCATATAAATGAGGTGGGGGAGGGGGAGGAGGCAGAAAAAGCGGGGGATCAGGCCCAGGACTGAATTAGTAGCGTAGTAGAACTCCCAAAAGGTTGACTTCTCAGCTCTGGGAAGTCTGCTATGCCAAGATCAGGGCTGTAGCCAGGAAGCAGAGGGGTCCTGACACTTCGGATGGGGTATCTGGGTAAAGGCACTGAGACACCTTAAAATCCCACATCACCCTGAGCGCTGGGTTTGTAGAAGTGCCCTGCCCCCACTTGAAAATGAAGTCTCTACCCTGCAAGGCTCTCAGGATCTACCTGTACATTTCCTACCAGACCAATAACTAAAGCCAAGTCACAAAATAACCCCACTGAGGAAATGCTGGACCTGCCAATGGAAGAGAGGTACTATGCAACCGGAAAGAGCTAAAGGACCTAGCTAATATATATACACTTGCAGAAGCTGGGAGTATATGTATGGGATCAAGTCCCCAGGGTGCTGAATTGGGGAGGGAAGAGGACAGCATAACACCAGACAAAGCAGAGTTTACTGACATGAGCATATTCCTGTTCTACAGTATTTACATCCTGGCAAGGACTCCAGGAGACAGTGCCAACAGGTTGCTAGGATGGTTCTAGGAAGCTTGGAGAAAGCAGTGGTCCACCTTAGGTGAAACAGAAAGGCTGGAGCTGTCATGGCAGACGATAGAAGAAGGGAGCAAAAGACGCAGGGAAGTGGGCAGTCTAGAGGGATATACTGTGTACACCCCACCGACTGACTACGTTCCGCCACTTAGCACAAGCCAACAAGGAATGCACTAGGGGAAGGGACATCAGCCTCACTGCTACACTCCTCTCTGCAGGCCTGGACTGATGATAGAAGCTACTGTTACAGAGCTAGGCTTCCTGATAACAACAGGCCTGATAGGATCTTGAAGAAATAGAGACCAAGTGGCAGCGCTTAACCAACAGAATTAAGTGGCATTGTTAAGAGTGGTAACCAAGGGGACATGACCCACAGAGAGCTATGGAGATAGTTAATAGAACACTGTGTACCTAAAGGAAACTGAGATGGCAGCCAACCAAGGTTCATTGTGTACACTTTTTTTTTTTTTGGAAGTATAGTTGATTTACAATATTGTGTTAGTTTCAGGTATACAGCAAAGGTGATACAGTTACATATATCTTTTTTCAAATTACTTTCCGTTATAGGTTATTACAAGATATTGAATATTGTTCCCTGTGTTATTCAGTAAATGCCTGTTGTTTATTTTATACATAATGGTGTATATCTGTTAATCCCATACTCCTAATTTATCCTTCCCCCAGCCCTTTCCCCTTTGGTAACCATAAGTTTGTTTTCTTTTTTCTTTTGTGTGTGTGTGATTGCGTTGGGTCTTCATTGCTGCGCGTGGGCTTTCTCTAGTTGAGGCGAGCGGGGGCTACTCTTCGTTGCAGTGCGCGGGCTTCTCACTGTGGTGGCTTCTCTTGTTGCAGAGCACGGGCTCTAGGTGTGCAGCCTTAGTAGTTGTGGCACACAGGCCTAGTTGCTCCACGGCATGTAGGATCTTCCTGGACCAGGGATTGAACCTGTGTCCCCTGCATTGGCAGGCAGATTCTTAGCCACTGCGCCATCAGGGAAGTCCCTAAATTTGTTTTCTATGTCTGTGAGTCTGTTTCTGTTTTGTAAATAGATTCATTTGTATTATTTTTTAGATTCCACGTATAACTGGTTATATTTGTCTTTGTCTGACTTACTTCACTTAGTATGATATTCTCTAGGTCCATCCATGTTGCTGCAAATGGCAATATTTCATTCTTTTTTATGGCTTAGTTGTATTCCGTGTGTGTGTGTGTGTGTGTGTGTGTGTGTGTGTGTTTATATATACCACATCTTCTTTATCCATTCATCTGTCAATGGACATTTAGGTTGCTTCCATATCTTGGCTATTGTAAATAGTGCTGCTATGAACACTCAAATTAGAGTTTTCAACTTTTCCAGATATATGCCCAGGAGTGGGATTGCTGGATCACATGGTAGCTCTATTTTTAGCTTTTTAAGGAACGTACATACTGTTTTGCCTAGTGGCTGCCCCAATTTTGTGTACACCTTTTAAAACTCAAGGATGAATGAGGAGGAGGCTGAGGGAAGCTGCCGCAATAAAAAGTCACAATCCTCTGCCTGGTTTCTGGACCTCAGCCAATGTTCAGACCCAGAACTTAATGACTAAAGAAGACTGGATTTCCAGTAAGTGCATATAGTAATGAGTCCTC
The DNA here is from genome assembly GCF_025265405.1 of Mesoplodon densirostris. Taxonomy (NCBI): domain Eukaryota; kingdom Metazoa; phylum Chordata; class Mammalia; order Artiodactyla; family Ziphiidae; genus Mesoplodon; species Mesoplodon densirostris. Next base: position 51,905,418 of record NC_082678.1, on the reverse strand, counting down.
TGGTCCTCCCTGAATGTATAATTAGAATAGACACACTTGGTAGTTAGCAGAAGCCCCACATTAGTTCCTTGGCCTGTGGGATGAGTAGTTATAGTGGGGAAAGCCAAGTGGAAGCTTCTGAAACTGCCCCAACACCAACCTAGCCAAGATTCTCAATTTAAAAAAAAAAAAAACCAACCAAACTCTGCATCCCCTGGGGGAATGGCAGAGATTAGAGTGCACTTAGAGAGTAGCCACAATGGTAGAGATGGAGACTATGCATGGGTCCAACAGCATGGGCTCTTGCTCACCAAGGCTGATTGAGCTACTGATGCCTCCAAGTGCCCAACCTGCCAGCAACAGAGAGCAAAACTGAGTCCCCACTATGGCACCATCCCTCAAAGGAAACCAACCAGCCAGCTGATGGCAAATTGACTTCCTGCATCCTAGAAGGAACAGTAATTTATCTTGACTAGAATAGATACACATTTTGGGTATGGGTTTGCTTTTCCTGCCCTCAGGTTGGTTGGTTGGTTTCTTTGTTTTTAGCCAGCACCACTGTCTAAGGGTCTACAGAATATTTGATCCACTCACACAGGATCCTACACAACATAGCAGTGGACCAAAGAAACCTTCCTACAATAAAAGAGGTGTGTAAAGCAGTGGATACATGACCATATATCTATTGGTCCTATCACATACCCCACTGGCCAGAAACTGCCAGTCCAACAGAGTAATGGAATGGCCATTTGAAGGCACAACTGAGGTCCAGATTAGAGATGATGCACTGAGAGGATGGGGCACCATCCTCCAGGACAAATAATGCACCCTAATCAAAGACCATCATGTCCTGCCATGTCCTCAATAGGTAGGATTCGTGGCTCTGAGAGCTGAGGGGTAGAAGGAGTGGCCCTGCTTCACATCAACTCCAGTGATCCATTTGGGGAGTTTGTGTTTCCCATCCCCACAACCCTGGGCTCTGCAGGACTAGAGATCCTTGTTCCCAAAGGGAGAACACTTCCACCAGGGGACACAGCAATAGTCCCATTAAACTGCAAGCTATGACTGCCTCCCAGTCACTTTGGGCTGTTCGTACTAAGACACTAGCAGGCAAGGAAAGATGTCACCATCTTCAGGGATAATTGACCCTGATCATCAGGAAGAGGTAGAGCTGCTATTACACGACAGGGGGCAGAGAAGAGTATGTCTGGCAATCTACAGGGACATCTCTTGGTATTCCCTTGTTCAGTTATGATGGTAAATAGACACCCACAGCAGCCACATCTGAAAAGGATGTGGTGACTAGGGGCTCAGGCCCTCTCAGGGATGTGTGTTTGGGTCATCCTACCATGAAAGCCACTGACAGTAGCATAGATGCTACCTTAGGGTCAGGGGGCTCCAGAAAGGCAAGGGAAGGGAGATGATCAGTGTGGTCTTAAGACCAGTGACAGTGGTGAGGGCTATAATTCATCCTACTAACTATACTCTTGTAAATTGCCCCCAGAAAAGAGACCAACCAGAATCTGTAGGAACTATTCCCAGAACTCATATGAAGAAAGTGGATTTGAATAGTGCAAGGGTTTGACAATAGTGGACGCCATGGTATCCACTTCAGGACTGAAGCCCTCATCCCTCACCCCTACCCCTGCTGCTGGGAGGGTTAGTAGCTGATGGCTGTGTGAGACCCTATAGAGAAATTACCATCAGTTGAAGAGAACTACCTTGCCCAAGGTCAAACCCCCTCCCTATGAGAACCCACTTCCAGTTTAGGGGACCCCCACTTCTAAAGGCCTGGCCCTTGAGACCTTTGCCTCCAGGTGGGATTACACTGATGGGCCTTCTCAACTCCAAAGCTCCTCATGGGACTGGCCAAACCCTTTGCTGCAACTATGTCTTAGTTTCACTTCTTCTGGCCAATCCTGCTTTCTTGCTCCCCGACAGGTATTAATCCTGAAGGCACTTCACAATGAACTTCCTGTCTACAAATCTCCATCTCAAAGTCAGTTTCTACCTGAGACATCAGAGTTCAAATGACAGCACTACCTCTTACTCTCTTACTACGTGACCTTGGCAAGTTAATTCAGCACTCTAAGCGTCACTTTCCACATCTATAAATGGGATGATAATAAAAGTACCTGCTTTGTAGACTGTAATGAGAGTTAAATAAAATAATACTTATAAAGGGCTTGGCACAGTGCCTGTCATCCAGTAGGTATTTCCCAGTTGAGGAGAGGAGCCCCCAAAAAGCTGGAATAAAAAAGATCCAGTTTGACTCCTGAAAGAAAGAAGAGAATAGTAGTGGAAAGAGAGGGGGGAGATGAGAGGGGAGTTTATATGTGTACCTGTGTGTTAGCGGAGGTTCAGGGAGCATTTCGGTGGAGAGAAATACAGCACACACCACCAGCTGCCTAACCACCATTCTTTCATTTCTCTCCCTTTTTTTTTTTTTTTTTTTTTTTTTTTTGCGGTACGCGGGCCTCTCACTGTTGTGGCCTCTCCCGTTGCGGAGCACAGGCTCCGGACGCGCAGGCTCAGCAGCCATGGCTGACGGGCCCAGCTGCTCCGCGGCGTGTGGGATCCTCCCAGACTGGGGCATGAACCCGTGTCCCCTGCATCGGCAGGAGGACTCTCAACCACTGCGCCACCAGGGAAGCCCCTCTCCCCCATTTTTGTTCTTAAAAAAACAAACAAAAATCCTTACCTTTCCAGACTCTCTTTCTGCTAAGGATGGCCAATTGACCCAATACTCCCAATGAGATATAAGCAGAACTCCAAGGGGTAGAGTTTCTAAAAAACTATTATTTTCCTGAATTTAAAGAAAAAAGAAAAACAAGAAGACAGACTCAGCTGGCATGCATGAAGCTTTTATCATTTGCTTTTCATTCCTCTCCTTCTTCCTGCTGAGAACACAGATTCAAAGCCTTGAGGTGAAGCAACCATTTTGCAAAAGATGAAAACTAAAGGGAACTGTGGTCCCGGACATTTCCTCAAGCAGTGATACCAGCCCTGAACTGCCTACCCCTGGAATTCTGGTTACATACGGAAAATAAAACCTCCATTTAGTTACACAGGTGTGTACAGGTGTCATTACATGCAGCTGAATGCAACCCCAACTGACACCAGTGGGTATTAAGAAATGGAAAGAGGGGCTTCCCTGGTGGCGCAGTGGTTAAGAATCCACCTGCCAGTGCAGGGGACACGGGTTTGAGCCCTGGTCCGGGAAGATCCCACATGCTGTGGAGCAACTAAGTCCGTGCGCCACGACTACTGAGCCCCCGCACCTAGAGCCCATGCTCCGCAACAAGAGAAGCCACCGCAATGAGAAGCCCGTGTGCTGAAACGAAGAGCAGCCCCGGCTCGCAGCAACTAGGGAAAGCCCACGCGCAGCAACGAAGACCCAACGCAGCCAAGTATTAATTAATTAATTAATTTACCAAAAAAAAAAAAGGAAAGAAATGGAAAGGGCTTAGCAGCTGCTGATTGGAGACCAGGGGAATTGACCGAGAGTGACTTTCTCAAGTGTTACTTTGAGTTGTAAATTGAAGAAAGTACTTAGGAATTACCTTTCACTTTTGGTTTCTGGATTCTTTTTCTGAATACAATACCACTCCAAAACTGGGCCATGTGAAGCCTAGGACTTATTTGAGTTATTTATTGATCAATAAATATGACATCAGGAGTAGCAGTAGTATCATTAGAACTATTTAAACACTGTAATAGGAACAGCAGGGGCTGGGGGAGAGCCCACAAAGGGAAACGAGAGATAGAAATTGACTCTATTATGCCTTCACTTGCTGAAATAATTTTTCTTCTGTTTACCCTTTAAAAGCCACCTGAGCCAGACAGAGAAAGACAAATACTGTATGGTATCACTTACATGTGGAATCTAAAAAAAAAAGTCAAGCTCATAGAAAGAGAGAGTAAACTGATGGTTGCCAGGGGCTGGGGAGTGGGGGAAGAGGGGAGATGGTGGTCAAAGGGCACAAACTTTCAGTTATAAGATGAATATGTTCATGTACAGCATGGTGACTGTCATTAATAATACTGTATTGTGTATTTGAAATTACTAAGAGAGTAGATCTTAAGCATTCTCACCAAAAACAAAAACAAAAAAGTCAAAAAATGGTAAGTTGATGGATGAGTTAACTTGATTGTGGTAATCATTTCACAACGTTTAAGTATTGCAAATGATCACATTGTATACTTTAAATATATTGCAATTTTATTTGTCAATTATACCTCAGTAAAGCTGGAGGGGGAGGGGGAAGCCTATCTTATGCCCCCATGGCTGAATGTTCCCTGGCCACCCCAGTCCTTACTCCCTTGACCTTCAAAGCACTTGTAGTCATCTTGTCTTCATCTCAGGTTGTGCTAGACTTCTAGCTCCTAGCAATACCAAACCACAGGAGAACCATAATAAATTTGTTTTGAATGATGAATCAAAGGGGAGCAGATGGAAACAATTAATTACTGGCTAATTGTTATCAACCGTCTAGGTAACAAAAACTACTATGAATACTCATCCTATATGAGTGTTCTGGTCTAGTCATTAAAAGGTGAGTTACAGACAACCAAGAAAGAAGTGATTTTCCTTCAGTCTTTGGTGCTATAGTTAGTCTCCCAAACTTGCATTTCAGAGAATTCTGCTTCTATCATTCATTTCTTCATTCATTCATGAATGTCTATGGCAGCTAAGTGTTAATAGGACTTGTAATAGATGACTCAACCCTTGCCCTGAGGAAGTGTAGTTGTGAAAGATGACAGCTCTCTAAACAATTATCCTAACTTTCTAGTATCATGTAATAATAGAAGCTTCCTTTCAAGAAGTGATTACAAGGTGTCAGGTACTATGCACTTATATATACTAGGCACTTATATACAGTATCATTTTAAAAGTTTATACAAGCATATGAGGTGCTATTCCTAGCCCCATTTTACAGGTAAGGAAACAGAAGGTCAAAAAGATTTAGTACCATGTTCAGGGCACCCAGCTAGTGTGTGATGAGGCTGGTAGTTAAATCCAGCTCTGACCGCCATGCAGGGCCACTCTCTTAACCATCATACAGCATTGTCCACAGAAGGCTTCTTGGAATCCTCATCTCTCCGTACGTTCCATGACTAGAGGAGTTTGAGAAATGCTATGCACTATGGCCCCTGAAGGTCAATTCACAGGGTCATTTTGCTTTATAATGTAATAGTTTAGGCCCATGGTACTCAAACTTTTTTGAAGGCGTATTTCTATCACCAAAAAAATTTAAGCACTCATGCCCAGTAGAGGTTTATTTATTTACTTAAACATTCTACACATATTCTAAACTATTCTGTGTTTTATTTAATAATATATTACTTTTTGTTCTAAAATGTCTAATAGTAGCAATATTATTGATATTTAATATACTGTTATAATATATTGTAAAACATAAAATATTATGAATGTTGTTTATCATAATATTTTTACTGAGAGCATTGTGATGGGACTTTTTTCATTATTTTTCAGCATCTTGATTTATTGATCTTTTCAAAGTTCTGGCTCTAAAGGTCAGTTTATTTTGTTACTTCTTTAATGGCTACCCTAACTTACAAGTTTCCTCTAATGATATTAGTTTTCCAGCCCTAGTCACTAACTCTGCAAGGGTGCTGCTACTCTTGTAATGCAGTTAGTGTATTTCCATTTTCCCTGAGGTCAGTCAGTTGTTTTTCTAAACTAACAAATGGATTCAAAATCCCCTGAAACATGAACTTCTTACCTTAAATTAGAAATTTTGACTTCCAAATTTAAAAGTGTGCAGCTATGAGCATTTTTGTGAGTGCACACTGATGTTTTTTAGGAACAAACCACATAACTACAAATATTTAAAGATCTGTTTTCAAAAGGCCCTCTCCATAGCATGTTTCTTTAGGAAAGGAGTTAGTCTCTCTCTCCATCATTGTCAGATAACACCTTTATCTTGTGTGAGTGCATGTGTGTGTTGGGTGTGTGTGTGTGTGTGTCTGTTTTTTAATACTTAGAGTGCTACTGACAGCCTCTGGCCTTCACAGGAAAGCTCCTTATAGCCCCAATGTACAAAAGATTGTTGTTACCCAAGTACAAAGACGTACTTATGTCCCTAGCCTTGGATCTCAGAAAAGAGTACATTCTTTATCATCTGTGGAAGTCTAAGATAAGGGTTTATCTTCGCCTCTACCTATGTAATTCCAAATGCAGGAATAATTTCGTACTCATCCGGTTCTTGGTTGCACACATCAGAAGCAACCTGCAGTTTACCTGAACAGAAAGAGAGAGTACTGGAAAGATATTTGTGGGTCATAGAATGGGTGGGGAGGCTGAGTGACAGGCCCCAGGAAACAGGCAGGAACCAATGGAAGTGAGTCAGCAGGAAACCCAGCCAAAGACGTGACACAGGAATATTACTCACGGCCACAGGCACTGCTGTGAGTGCTCTCTAAGGGCTCCTGTGTCTTTGCATCACCATCCCTCCATAGCCATCTTTCTCTGCTGGAGCATCTCGTTGGCTGAGCCAGGAAGCAGGACAGGGACTATCTGACCTCTCTGAGCTTCCACTGCAGGCAGGGACCCTCCCTTCAAGGCCTTTAAAAATGGAATTCCAACTAAAAGGGAATGAGATTTAGGTGCTGCATAGGCAAAAAAAAAAAAAAAAAAAAAATCACAATTTGGAAATATCTGAAAAAAGGACTATTTTTTTATCTTTTTCCAGTTTTAATTGAGAGACCTGGTAGGTTTTTAAGGATGTATTTGAGACCCAGACTATTCAATTTGTCTTATGCTTAGTACTTTGGAGGGCAGTATAGGAGAGGGGGTTAAGTATGTAGCTTGAACTCAGACCAGATCTGGGTTTGAAGGCCAGGTCTGCTGTTTCTGAGCTGTGTGGCCATGGGCAAACCAGCCTCTCTGAGCCTATGTTCATCTGTAAAACAAGGTCACTATACTACCTGCCTCACAGCTTTGGACTTTGAGATTTAAGTGAGATAATGCTTGTGAAGATCTTACCACTTGGCACCTGGGAAACACTCGTAAGTATCAGCTATGATCATTGAGTGACCTGTCCTAAGGTATAAGAAATTCACATGGTCCCTCTGGGCCACATACCTTGGAGGCTCTGGCCTGACTTTAAGTCTAGGCAGGCAGAGCCACACAAGGGTAGAGGGGTATCCAGGTGTGCATTTACATATACGCGTATTTCCCCCTCATTCTTTTATTGTTTAAGGCCACGGACTTTGGTGCTAGAGTTTTGTGGGGTTTTTTTGCGGTACGCGGGCCTCTCACTGTTGTGGCCTCTTCCGTTGCGGAGCACAGGCTCCGGACGCGCAGGCTCAGCGGCCACGGCTCATGGGCCCAGCCACTCCGCGGCATGTGGGATCCTCCCGGACCGGGGCACGAACCCGTGTCCCCTGCATCGGCAGGCGGACTCTCAACCACTGCGCCACCAGGGAAGCCCGGTGCTAGAGATTTTGATTTGAATTCAGACCTGCCAGATAATTGCTGGTCGTCTCAAGTGAGCTACTTAACTTTCTGTAACCCTCCGTTTTTTCACTGAATAATGCTATCTCCCACATAGCAGTGCTGTGAGAAGTAATTGAGATAACTCACGTAGGGTGCTTAGCACAGTACCTCATAGATGAGGAGTCCTCATTGTTGGTTCTTATGGGCTGGGAGAGAAGCAACACCTCCCAAGAAGATTCAGTTCCTTCTGTAACACTCATCACATGTAAATTCCCCTGTTTGATGTGAAAGTCACCTGGCAGGGATTCTTTTAGCTTCTACAGAAAATATTTTTTAATAGTCCTTCCCCCCAACCCCCAGTTTTATTGAGATAAAAATTGACATACACACAACACAGTAACAAATACAGCTCTGTTCAGAATCTACTGTATTATAAACTTGACCTAACAGTAATATGTAAGCTGTAGTAAACATTCAATTAAAGGTAATTTTGTATGCCCCCTTAGGCTTTAAAAAAACTTTTAGGATGATTGAACAGGTCAGCTGTGTTTTAAAAGCTGCCCAAAGAAATTTTATAATTTGCCTTCTTTTTTTCCTCAGTACCTTCTATTTTTCTCATTACATTTAAAATTATATCATTTGGTTCAGAGCCACACTTGACACTCTGTTGACACTCAGAGTCCTTCATACTCCTCTGGGAAGCTATACAAGTAAAAAGAAGCCTCAGGAGATTCCTCAGAGAACTGCTTAGGCAGACAGATGGGCAGAAATCTGTATCCTAACTATGGCACATATATGTGTACGTGTGTATGCATGCATGCATGTGCGTGCATATATATGAGTATTGTGTGAATGCATGCGTATTTCTATGTGCATGTACAGGTACATGCATGTAAGCACATGGTTTGTGCATATATATGTGAGTATATCTGCATGTATGTGCGTGTGTGTGCTTATTCATGTGTGCATGTCCTGGGGGACAAAGACTGACTCGAGATACTGCTTCCTGAAAGGTGGTAGGGGTTTGGGGTAACACAAATTTTTAACCCCTGTTTAAGTCAATCCTTTCCAGTGAGTCCCTAGAGAGAGGAAGAATTGCAGAAACCTTTCAAAGAAATAAAAGAGCAACATAAAGATTGGGCACTATTAACTCTTACAAAGATGAATGAAAATGTAAATAAAATACTCAATTGAGCATTAAATCCATCAGGATGCTAAGAAGGAACAGGCCTGGCTCTATTAAATTATCCTGAAATCAGGGAGTGCTATTTCTTTTAACATTTAAGGTGTTTTTCTTTTTTTAAAGTTTTTTCTAGGTTGGGTGTCCCAGAACAAAAGCTTGAGGTGAGGAACTGTGTGCACATGATTTATTAAGGAAGGGCTCCCAGGAGAAATCAGTAAAGGAGTGGACAAAGGGGAAAGGGAAGAAACCAGCAAGGCTGCCATTCGGCCTGATGCTGCAGGGGACTCTGGAAGGCAAGTCACACCTGTGTCTCTTCCAAACCAAGGCAAGGCAGGCAAGGCGTTCCTACTCCCCACCAGTGGTCATCTGTTAAGGACCACCCCAGGAGGATGAAAACTTCTCAGCACTTCCAAAACCTTGCCCTTGAGGGAAGAGGGGCTCCTGAAGAGTCACAGGTTAGGCTGTTGTAAACAAAAGCACACCTGAAGCTGGGGAGAAATGACCAAAATGATAAAAAAAGATCTGGGAGGATTTCAGCAGAGACCCAGTCTCCTAACCTCTCTAATGGTCGTCTACTGAGACCCGGGCCTTGGGGGATATGCAGAGGGCGCTACCATGAAGAGGGAAACAACAGCCCAGAAGCACAAACCATGAAGGAATGTTGTAAGAGGCATTTGAAAGTCTTGGAGGACCATAAAGAATTAAGATGTACCTGCTAATTGCAAACTGCAAACTGTAATACTATGTATAAAACAGATAAACAACAAGGCCCTACTGCATAGCACACGGAACTATATTCAATATCTTGTAATAAACTATAATGGAAAAGAATCTGAAAAGGAATATGTATGTAAAACTGAATCACTTTGCTGTATACCAGACACTAACACAAGACTGTAAATCAACTATATTTCAGTGAAAAAAAAAAAGAATTAAGATGACTTCCAACTTCCGACCTTCTCTTTTTACTTTTTGTTAACGTTTTTCTTTTGGGAAGCATCAGCACGTGGTGGCTAACAGGCGCCCACCAACTGGAGCTACACAATCTTGGTTTTGAATATAAAATCTGTCATTTATTTGTTAAGAGACCCTTTGGCAAGTTTTCTAATCTCTCCGTGCCTCAGTTTCCTCATCTACAAAACAAGGATAATGATAGTACCTACTTCATAGGGTCATTATAAGGAATCAACGAATTACTCATTGTAAAGCACTTAAGAGTGGTGTTTGGTAATAAGGTAAGCACTCTATTAGTGATTGTTAAATAAAAGTGATTATCATGTCCCCTCCATTGTTACTAGCAAAAAAAAAAAAAAAAAAAAACTTTTGGAAATCTCAAAGGGGTTATCTGCTTTTTCCCCAGGAGCAGCAGAACGGGGGTTGGGTGGAGAGAGAGGAAAAAATTGTGTTCAAGTCAGTCATGGGTCTGGGAAAAGGGAAACTAGGTGAGGGCAGGAGCAGGAATGTAATTGTGGATCAGACAGTAGGTAGGCCCAGCACTGGGGTACAGAAGGAAAATGAATATGAACAGGGCTTCCCTGGTGGCGCAGTGGTTGAGAGTCCGCCTGCCGATGCGGGGGACACGGGTTCGTGCCCCGGTCCGGGAGGAACCCACATGCCGCGGAGTGGCTGGGCCCATGAGCCGTGGCCGCTGAGCCTGTGCGTCCGGAGCCTGTGCTCCACGACGGGAGAGGCCACAACAGTGAGAGGCCCGCGTTCCGCAAAAAAAAAAAAAAAAAAGAGTATGAACAAGGGACCTAGCCTGAGAACCCAGAGTGCTTTCAGAACATGAGGAACTCCACTGCAAGTGGCTGGTGAGCCCACACACAGGTGAACCCTCACACCAAAGACTGTACAGTGACATAGAAATCACCCATCATTTAGCCAAAAGCAGCATGCTTAGACCACGGCTGCCAAACAACTAGATGAATGGATAGAGTCTTTGAGAATTGGCTCATGGATGCTGGGTAACTGGAAGTGTGCAGGGCAGCTGCATGTGAAGTTGAGATAAGTGGGATTACCTGGATGGTTATATTGCTGGAGATCTCCAACCCCCAGGATACTGGCCTTCAGACTACGGCACCTCACTCTCTCCTCCCAGGGGCAAAAACAGCAATACAGGTGAAGGGTTTCGATTCACACTGCCTGGGTTATATCCTGACCAGAAGCAAACTGGGTGACCTAAGCCAAGTGCATAACCTCTCTGAGCCTCAGTGTTCTCATCTATAAAATGGAGTTAATTACCTCATGGTGGTGGTTTTGTTTTGTTTTCAATTTTGTTTCGTCGAAACAAAACAAAATCTATAGCACAGTGCCTGGTATATACTATGAGGTCTATAGCACAGTGCCTGGTAAATACTATGTGATCAAAACATGTTATCTGTTATTATTTGGCCAAAATTCCTGAAACAAGCCTCACTCTTGTTGAGCTTATTTAAATATCATTAGCTTTTTGGTTAGTTATGGTTTATAAAAGCAAAATATAAAAATGTTATATTTTCAGGCTGAGAAGAACATTTTCAGACTTTTTAAAAATCAGTGAAACCCTGTTTTCAAACCAATTTCTATTAGAAGCCTGATATGTAAAACCAATGAAAGCTGCTCTGGGGCTGGAGCCTAGACAGCTGGCCTCTTCCTCAGCCAGCCCCTCAGACACCTTGAGGAGCCCTGGGCTCCTGGAACAAGAACAGTCCCACTTTCCAACATTTCCCCTAATATTCCTCTTATTTTACAATCTGAAGTTTACCGGAGGAAGTGACTTGTTCACGATCTCCCCAGCTGGGTGGGGGAGTGGGAGGTACAAACTACCGGGTGTAAGATAGGCTACGAGGATGTGGTGTACAACAAAGCGAATATAGCCAATATCTTGTAATAACTGTAAATGGAGTATATTTTTAAATTGTGTTAAAAAATAAAAATTAAAACAAGATCTCCCCAGCTGGACATAACAGAGTAGGTGCCAGAATCCGTTCACCTTCCCCTTTGACAGTTTCCCACACTTCTATCACCTGAGCAATTTGCAGTTTTGCTGACTAAAGTAGCATTTGATTGGTTTATTTAACAACTACTTGGTTAATGTATGACTCTTGCAGTGATTCCTCCTTTTTAAATTATTTATTTATTTATTTACTTATTCATTTTTGGCTGTGTTGGGTCTTTGTTGCTGCGAGCTGGGGCTGCTCTTTGTTGCAGTGCACAGGCTTCTCATTGTGGTGGCTTCTCTTGTTGTGTAGCATGGGCTCTAGGTGCCCGGGCTCAGTAGCTGTGGCTCGCGGGCTCTAGAGCGCAGGCTCAGTAGTCGTGGCGCATGGGCTTAGTTGCTCTGCGGCATGTGGGATCTTCCTGGACCAGGGCTCAAACCCGTGTCCCCTGCATTGGCAGGCTGATTCTTAACCACTGCACCACCAGGGAAGTCCCTCCTTTTTTTAAACTCTTAGCCGTGTTATAAGCAATCATATCCATGGATCTCATATTTGATGTTATATATTTTTCTCAATATACATTTAAACTAAAAAATGTGAAAATTAAAAAATACTTGTTCATAAACCACTTAAAGTCATGTATGTACACACCCCCAACCCCTCCAGTGATTTCCACAGTACATTTTGGAAAATACTGCTCTGTGTGCAAAACAGAAAATACCTTAGCTTTAAGGAAGCCAGTTCGGAGGAACCGTGACTTTACCAGAGACCAGGAGGTCCAGGGATTTGCTGGGCCCTGTTCCCTGTGGGCCTCTATTCAACAGAATGACACAAGTTTAGAATGAGATTAAAGGATGATTTCAGTGGAGTTGGTTTGAGTCTTGGTTTTTTGTTTTGTTCTGTTTTAACTTAGAAACAAGAGGTGGGAAGGCACTGAACCGCAAGCTCTTTAGAAACTGTCTCCTGTTCCGTGATTAAATGGGTTCTAAGCACTATGCAATGTTTGGGTTTATAACTTTTAAGAACTTTTCTGTATATCTTTACTGTGTACACTTTACATTAAGAAAGCTGCAGTTAGTCCAGCCTTTGTAATCACAATAAGATGCTTCAGGGCTTCACATGGTGAGGAAATAATTCACACCTTGGAATGTTAATTGCATTTGCTCCTCAGCCTAGAGGCTCAAAATACAGCAGGATTTTGTGCAACAGTATACGCCCTGTCTTGTCTGGCTGGCTCTGGCTTTCAAAATGAAGACAGAAGAAAATCATTTAAGTTTTGTCTAGAGTTAAGGTTAGTCTTTTTAAGGGTTCCCCCCACTTTAAATAAAGCAACCTCTATAGGTGGTACAGGATATAGAATTGTCATGCTTTTTCCATCCTCTTCAAAGGTCAATTTGTTTAGCTGACTTTTTCCATTTGGTGAATCTCTTATCATTGGCTGGTCACCTTAGATCTGACACAAAGGTGATATAATCCAGGACTGGTCAGATGTACCCCTTCTTTGGATTTCACATTCAGAAGATCTAATATTTTTTTCCAGTTACACAAGTATCAGAGTCCCAGTGTTTGCAAAAGTCTTCTAGAAACTTGGGAAACACAGATTAGCTAGTCAAGCTGGCCCTCACAGATGGACTAAAAAAATGGTAAAAAATAAAGCATCGGGGCTTCCCTGGTGGCGCAGTGGTTGAGAGTCCACCTGCCAATGCAGGAGACACGGGTTCGTGCCCCGGTCTGGGAGGATCCCACATGCCGTGGAGCGGCTGGGCCCGTGAGCCATGGCCGTTGAGCCTGCGTGTCCGGAGCCTGTGCTCCGCAACGGGAGAGGCCACAACAGTGAGAGGCCCGTGTATCGCAAAAAAAAATAATAATAAAATAAATAAATAAATAAAATAAAGCATCATCACTACACTAGCTGAAAGCACAGACTTTCGTTTTAGGCAGACCTAAGTTTGAATCTTGACTCTCCTGACTGCGAGACTTGGGGCAAGTTCATTAACTCTCTGTGCTTCAATGTCTTCACTTCTAATGCGAGGGTACAAATAGTACCAACCTCATAGCTTTTCTCTGAGGATTAAATGAGAAAATGTACATAAAATATTTAGCACAGTGCTGGACACACAGAAAGCACTCCAAAAAATGCTAGCTATTATTTTTTATTGTGACCCTCATGATTACCACCATTCTGTCACACAAGTTACCTGAAGTAGATACGGTCATTGTGACAGATTCTGTGGATTGGCTTGTACAACATCCACTCTGACCCTTTCTAAAACTCCCAGCACCTGAACTCTTTTGTAACTAGGGTTCTGCATATGACCCAGGTTCTGCTAAGCAGATGCACGTGTGCCCCCGGAAGGTGAACGTGAATCAAACGGAGTGGCGGTTGCACACGGGTGGATCCACCTTTTTGCAAGCATGATGGTGGAGAAGCTTTGGTAAAAGTTCCAGTGTCCAGGACTTCCCTGGTGGTCCAGTGGTTATGATTCCGCGCTTCCACTGCAGGGGCTTGGGCTGGATCCCTGGTTCAGGGAACTAAGATACTGCATGCCGCGCGGCCAAAAAAAAAAAAAAAGTTCCAGTGTCCAGCCCCTAGTATGATAGGTATTGAGTGGTGAGCAGCCACAATGCAGTTTCCATGAGAACAGTCCTGTTTATGGTTGGGCATTTCTCCTGGGACTGTTCTGGCTCTGTGGTATCCTAGCCTGCTTCCCTGGCACTGCTGGAAATCCTCTAATCTACCTAGTACTCCGTTCCAATCCTGTTCTGTTAAAACAAGCTAGAGTGGATTCTGTTGCCTGCAACTAAGGACACAGTAGTTATCAAACGATCAGTACAGTAATTATCAGAATCATCCTAATTACCACTGTTAAAAAGTTTTCTTTATTAAGTATATTGTCTCCTAAAGGGATCCAGAACGGCATGTATAAAAAGCCTTGTCCTTGCCTTCAAAATGCATTCATCCTAAAAGATACCACATGTATGGAAACTTGTTTTGTTGTTGTTGTTTTTAAGGCTTAATTTTCTTCAGCAGCAGAAAGCCTTTTGTGAACAACTAGCAGAAGGAACTGATTAAACTTGAAGCTTTCCAGAAGAGAATTCTCATTTGGGTCTTTATGGAGGATGATAGGTGAACCTAACTGGCTGAGCGTTCTCTATAAATTATAATGGGAGAGCAAAAAGGAGTCCTGGAAAGCTAGTTAATGTGCATTCGTACTTGGCTCAGTGTGTTGTATATGGTCATTAACGTCCTCCCCTCTAGGATGGCACCCAATTACAATGATGAGAATGCCTTGAAAGACATTAACAAGGGCACTGAGATCTATCTCCAGACAGATTCTGAATTAATGAAAAATGACAGTGTGATGGGTATAGTCCTGGGTGAAGTGTGGTTTCAGTTTTACTGGGCTTCTCATCTGTTTTTGATCTTGTTGTCTTAAAAGCGTAATGTAAAATTCTTTCCCCCTACAAATACTGCTCTTAAGGGCATCTTCTCTGAGTGACTGTATCCATGCTGACAATTCTCTTGTCATTTAATACCTAATTTCCCATTTTTTCCTTTTATATCCTCCTGGCAAAACGAAATGACCTCTTCAGAGTAGATCAGGGAACGCCCCACAATACTGAACTAATAGGCAGAACTGTCAAGTGCTTAAGTTACTTGTTTTATGTCTTTCTCAAAAAAAGCACAAAAATGCTGGATCCCTGGCTTAGTCAGTCAGGTGGTGTTATTTGTTTCCTGTTGCTGCTGTAATAAATTGTCACAAACCTGGTGACTTAAAACAACACAGATTTATTGATATTATCTTATAGTTCTGGACATCAGAAGTCTGAAGTCAGCAGTTTCACTGGGATTTAGCCAAATGTCCTAAGGACTGGTTCCTTCTGGAAGTTTCAGGAGAGAATATGTTTCCTTGCTTTTTTCACCTTTTCCAGGCTGCCTGCATTCTTTGCCTCCTGGCCCCTTCCTCACATCACTTCAACTTCTTGTTTCCATGGTCACAACCCCTACTACTGACTCTGACCCTCCTGCTTCCTTCTTATGTGGACACTTGGGATTACACCGAGCCCAACCGGAAAATCCAGGACAGTTTGTTCATCTCAAAATCTTTCATCGCATCTTCAAAGTCCCTTTTGCCCTATAAAGTAACATTCACAGGTTCTGGGTATATGGACATATGGGGTGGGGGCCAGAAACAGAGTTCTAATCATGTTTCCTCAGTCTGGGGGCTTACTATAAAGTTACACGGAGAAGTGAGAAAATACGAGATAAGAAAATCAACTGGCATTTGGGGTACAACACATATACCTGGTTATCGTGCTGGCCTCTCAACAACAGGTGTGTTTTGCTTGCGACTCTAGGCTTCCACCGATATCATGACTGTCTCTCCTTCCTCTTTTTTCTTACTAATTACCTCAGCATCTCTCACAGTCCGAGTCAGCCAGACACCAACCTGCAGAAGGTCCTCCTTTTCCGCCAAGCTCTTGTATCAGGACATCTCATTGGCTGCTGTCTAGCCTATAAAGGACAAGTTTTGAATCACGTGCCAATCCTTGGTCCAATCAGCTTTGGCCAAGGAAGCATGGCCACAGGACCCAAAACATAGCCCCCAGTGCATAGGAACCACAAACATTTTTCTCTGAAAGGGGCTGAGAGGTGGCTGGCTTTCTGAGATTGTCATAGACTTCTCTCCAAAAACAATCAATGACCTCAGAGCCTGGGCAATAATTTTTTACCTCCTGATTTTAAAAGCCGGTACATTTATAGGTGCTTGTTACAAATGGGTTTTAGCTACTATCTACAAAGCCTTAAGAGAAAAAAAAATAATAAAATGTCCAAAAATAAATAAAGAAGGAGTTCTCCAGGAAGTTACAGGCCTGTCATGATGGCCTGTAGTCTAATCATTGGCAAGGATATGCAAATCACTAAAAGGAAGTCTTCAAGGTCAAAGGCATTTATGGTACTTCAAATTATATAAATCAACATACTGGAGTTCCCAGACCTTGAGCCATCCAAGAAAAATAGCCCTTATAGCTTCCAGGACACTGAGTTTAATTCAGAAACCATTTCATAAACATTTACTCTTTCATAGACAGAAGAGATCTAGGAAAGGAGAGAAGTCATCTGGAATGTAGCACTAACTGACTTCTCTTTAATGGGAGGAAAAGAGTGTGTTACACTTATATTCTTGGATTATGTCAGATAATCATAGGTTCAGCCACTGGATTAGTCATATCATGAATTTCATAATCACTGTGTAATTGACGCAGACCTTTAAACAGTCCTTTCTCCCTGGAGCCAGTTTATTGCTGGAATTAAATGAACTGTTATTCTCTGGGGAAAATGGAACCAACTTTTCACTTGGCTCTCCTTGGCTGTGAGAACGAGCTTTCCAGGAGTTCGTTCTCTTCCTAATCAAGCTGTCCAAGTGGAAACAAGTAGATTGTCCCTAAGGATGCAAAGATTCTCTAAGTGGGAGCCTGGAGGAAAGGTAAAGGAGAAAGTATTTAATGCCCAGACTGTTAGAAGTAATTAACTGACTGTGCTGTGTGTGTTTCCACTGTATAAACACCAGCATTTAATTAAGCCTCCATGCAACCCAGGCACATCCACTCTAGCCTGGACTCTGGAGCCAGAAGGACAGTTCCAATCCCAGCTTGGCCACTTGCCAGCCATGTGACCTTTGGCAGATGGGACCAACAGGGGTGCATGTTCCACAGGACTCTTGTGATGATTAAAAGCAGGTAAAATAAAATAAAAGTAAATTAAAATAAAATAGTAAAGTAAAAGCAGGTAAACTGCGTGTCACAGTCTGTGTGAGTAGCAGCCCTCAATTTACCTTATTTACTTTTGTTATTCATCAGTCACTCTCACCACCTCAGGTCTTGAAGTCCTGTCTAGAGTAACGTCACACTCCTCAAATCACCAAGCTATTTCTCCCTTCTTTGATACTCAGTCCTTTGGGCTCTCCAGCCACCCAGGAACACTTTCTAACACCTAAACGTAGTCTGGGTACCGTTTTTAAGTACTCCATTTGGCTTTTGACGACTTCTTCTCCTTCCCTATGTTCTTAAGCAGCTTTCTGTTATGTAAGAGCCTCCTCTCTTTCTTTCCCTCCAATTCTTCATTCCTGGTCTTCTCTTTCCCTAATCTTGTCCCTCCAGAGGCCAAAGTCTAGACTGGATAGGAAATTTTCATCAGTTTAGAACATGTAAAATGGGGTCAGCTTGGGAGAAGAAGAAAGGGAGGGAATCGTGCCCGTTCCTTTCTTTCTTTCCCACATAAATTCAGCCCCTTGCAAATCACTCCTATCCTTAGGCAGCTTCTCAACCTTCTTTTAATCCCTTTAGAACAATATAAATATCTCCTTCCACACCCCACCCCAATTGTATTCAAAATTTCAAAATAAATGGATCATAACTAAAAAAACATTAAAACAATGGTCATCTTAGAATATTCTTATTCAAAGTACACAAGCATCCACAGAGATTTGAAACCTCTTCCCTGGTTCCATCTCCCTTCCCCAGCAATTGACAATCTCTGCCTGGGTTTAACAGTTTTCTTCAATAGAATGTTCCATATTTGTGAGTCTCCGGGCCAGAGCTGGCTTTTTGAGTGTAAACTCCCAAATCTGGCAACCATCTCTATCTAATTCTGTTAGTGCTTCATCCAGAATAGTACAGTGTACAAACAAGCACTTCAGTCTGCCTCTTGATAAAGATTTATCGGCAAATATTATGTATGGTCAAGAGAGCAGGTTCTGCAGTCACACTGCACACAAGCAACTGCATTTCCTTCCCTACCACAGAGTAAGCACCAAGAGAACAGGGGCCATCCTCTTTGATTTGCTGTTGCATTTCCTGTGTGCCTCACCCAGTGGCTGGCATACAGGACATGCTCAAAAAATATCTGGGTTGTGCATGTCTCTGCACAGAGTAGGTCTCACAGGCTGTCTGCTTCTTAGTGGGGTCAAATGTCAGTGGTGGATCGGGGCTTTCATCTTTGCAAGTTTAGAAACTTAATTTTTCATGGAAGCCCAGAATCTGGGAAATGATTCACAATAACCAGACTTACAGGATATCTACTTCCTGGCCTTAAAGTCCCTGGAAAAGTAAACTAGTTAATATTCAGAAGTGCATTTGAAAGAGGATGGTTTTGAGAGGAATTTACTTCTTCTAGGCTGGAGAATTAACCTGGCTCTCTTAAAGAGTGTGTGTTTTTTTCCAAATATAGCTTTATTCCTCCATTGAAGCCATGCTTAGTGAAGGCCATGGCACATAATAAGAGCTCAATAAAGACCTGAATAACTCTCTCTGAATCTTATTGGTTAAATGACTGACTAATGTACTTACGCCTCTCTATTTTCTAGACCCCATGCAGATAATTACGTTTTGTCGTGATAGTATCTGTCCCTGTATCTCTACCATGGAAGTTTGGGAAGAACTAGTGACTATGAGCCAGACTCAAGACTACAAATTCCTTGAAGTTAAGAATCATCATCCCTACCCCCACCCCATGCGAAAAAAAAAAAAAAGATCATCATCAGAGCCAACATTTATCATGTACTTTTCCATACCAGGCACTCTGCTGAGCCCTTTACCACTCTTATTTTATTTAACCCTCAGAACAACCTTGTGAGCAGCAGCCTCATTTTATAGATGAAGAAATGATGCCAGGAGAAGATAAGGAACATGTGGAAGATGACCCAACTAGTGAGCAACAGAGCCAAAATTGGAACTCAAGCCTGTGTCACTGCAGAGCCTGTGTTCTCATTCACCGCTTGCAGCAGGTTCCAGCCTGTAGTCATCTCGGTATCCCTACAACACCTGGAAATGGACTTGGGACTGTGCATTCAAAACATGTGTGTATAGTCAATTCTTGGTTGTGAGCAGCAGAAAACAACTCTGGTTATTGTAAACAGAAAAGAGATTGTAGGGCTACAAAGAACTTACAAGAAGCTGGAGACTAGACAAAAGTTGAGGTAGGGCCAGGGCCTAAGGAGCAGAATACAGGATACTCATCTTTTAGCAGGAACAATCCAACCAGAATACGTCAGACCAGTCCTTCCAACGCACATGTATCCTAACTTTCCATTCATCTTTGCTTCGTTTATTCACAATTTAAAGTTTAGGGGGAGAGCTTCTGATTGGCTATCCTAGGTCATTTGCCCTTATTCGAAGAACACGTGGGGGAAAAGATTAGTCCCTAGACCTTTCTGCTTCCCTGGGGGGCATGAGGCTTACTTTGACTCATGCAGTGGGAAGTTCCCCCAACAGAGGGAGGGCTTGGATGATAGACAGTCACAAACATTGGCAAATGCCCTCCACACCATGGGTGAATTAACTCAGGCCCATTGCAAAGATTGAATCACAATTTATGTTTTATTTTAGTCCCCTTGCTGATTTTTTTTTTTCCTTTTTTCTGGCCGTGCTGTGCAGCATGCGGGATCTTAGTCTCCCAACCAGGGATTGAACCCGTGCCTCCTGCAGTGGAAGCACGGAACCTTAACCACTGGACCGCCAGGTAAGTCCCCCCCTTGCTGATATTAGAGAAATGTCAGAAACACATTGACATGTCACCATTAGCATACTTTATACACATGATTCAAAAGTCACTTTGGCTTTAGAAGGTGATGTTCTCTCACTGCCATGGGGATGCTGCCTAATCAGGAGCCTGCAGTCTCTTGCACCCGATTAAAGGAGCCCATTCATGAAGCTGCCCAGGCTTTAAGGTGAAGAGGACCATTCCCACCTGGGTGGGGCTTCAGGGTGGGGTGTCCAGAGCCAGTGGTAAGAATTGCCTTTTGACTGTTGTTAGGTAAACTATCATCATAATATCGCACAGCAGGGACACTTCCTGTCTCTATGAAATCTCAGTGCACCTGGCCTTCCTGCTGCTCACCTGCCACATCTGTGTTTACTTTATGCCTAAATCATGGGAAGGCCCAAAGGGGTGATGTCAGTGCAGCTGGGCCAGCTGCGTCTGGGAACAGTGGTAGCTCCATGTTTTGAGGCCAAATGGAGGCTGTAGTGGTCTGGGGGTCAGGGAGGAAGAGAGGACCCTGGCTGTCATAGACTCCCCGGCATGGATCTGGATGTAGAAGTAGGGGCCGACTAGCAGCCCTACGTGATGAAAAAGTAGATCACCCCCTCCCCAGAGCCTGCTCCCAACATCCTCATCGGACTGACTGTCTTAGTTTCTTTTTTGAATAAAATCGTTTGAGGTCTCAGAAAAACTTGAAAATGGCTGTAATAAGACACCTACATTATAGCTGTCCCAACTCTCTGAAATATATGACCAAGCTTAAAAAGACACTCAAGGTCCAAAGACACCACAGACTTAGCAACACTGTCTTGGGTTCACGTGCCCTGAGACTGGCTCCTGAAAGTGACACGGGCACTTTTCTAAAACACTTGCTACAGCTTCCCTGGTGGCGCAGTGGTTGAGGGTCCGCCTGCTGATGCAGGGGACACGGGTTCGTGCCCCGGTCTGGGAAGATCCCACATGCCGCGGAGCGGCTGGGCCCGTGAGCCATGGCCGCTGAGCCTGTGCGTCCGGAGCCTGTGCTCTGCAATGGGAGAGGCCACAACAGTGAGAGGCCCATGTACCACAAAAAAAAATAAAAATAAAAAAAATAAAGATAAAACACTTGCTACAGGTTCTGAGCACACTGTAATGGAACCTCCTCATCAGAATTATACACAGGTGAATGTCACTCTAGACCTGTTTATAATGGATATCCATCACCGTGGAATAGAACAGAGTATGTATGGGGAATTCCCTGGTGGTCCAGTGGTTGGGACTCCGTGCTTTTACTGCCGAGGGTGCGGGTTCAGTCCCTGGTCGGGGAACTGGGATCCCGCAGGCCACATGGCGTGGCCAAAAACAAAACGAAACAAAACAAAACACCAAATATCAAAAACCAAACAAACAAAAAATCTATTAAGTCTACTGAGAACCAAATTTAAGAAGTCTATTCATAAGCATTTTTGCATGTCTTTGTATTAGTAGTTTTCAAACTTGAGAATGTATCAGAATTACCTGGAGGACTTCTTAAAACAGATTGCCAGGCCGCAGCGCAGTTTCAACTTTGGCAGGTCTGAGGTAGGAAGCCAGGAGTTGTGACAAGGTCCCAGCTGACGCTAATGCTGCTGGTCAGAGGCCCACTTGTGACAACCTCTGCCTTATGTAATAAAATGGATCATGTTTTCCTTTCTTTCCTGGGTCTGATGTGGGGCCCACCTGTTTCACACTGCACACTCCTGGGAAATACCATGAGAAAGAAGACAACACAGAAGTGGGCGAAATGATATTAATTAATTAGGAATTTCTTCATTTGAAATTCTGTATTTCAGCCTAAGTTGAAAATTTATTGTGCCATTACCCCCCCATTCCTCATGGGTCTGGAGCAAGGACAGGCAGCAGGTAAGGTGGGTGTGGAGGTGCTGAAAGGAGTAGGGTTGGGTTAGTTTCAGAGCAAGTGAGGTGTCTCTGTCCCCCTCCCCAGCATGGGGCAATCCTCCTCCTCCAGGCAGTCTTCAGTCTATTATATTATTGTAAAAGTTTGGCTTATATAAGATTTTGTAAAAGCCACTTATCATGAAAGGTGTCAAACATATTGAAAAATTGGAAGAAGAGTACGATGAACATCCATATACCTACCACCAAAATCCAATTGTTATTTTATTTTATATATATATATATATATATACATATG
Source organism: Mesoplodon densirostris (assembly GCF_025265405.1). Lineage (NCBI taxonomy): Eukaryota > Metazoa > Chordata > Mammalia > Artiodactyla > Ziphiidae > Mesoplodon > Mesoplodon densirostris. The sequence goes on along the minus strand of NC_082678.1, from coordinate 51,883,161 downwards.
TATGTATATATATATGTGTGTGTATATATATATATATATATATGTGTATATATATATATATATATATATATGTATATATGGTGTACTTTTTGCCAAAGCCATCTCCAAAATATAAGGACATCTTCTACATAACTACAAAACTGTTATCACTTAAAGAGTAACAATATTCCCCAATATCATCTTATACCTTTTTTTTTTTTTTTGGTTTATTCCCCAAAAGTTTTATAGATGCTGGTTTTTCTGAACTAGGATCCAGTCAAGGGACACATGTGCTCTTAAGCAGGGCAGGGGCTAGGATGAGGTGAGTGAAAGGGATACTGGGAAACTCAATACTCAAGGGAAGTGATATTTCAATGCAATATTTTAAAAAATCAAATTGGTGAATTACAGACTGCAGGCCAGCTGCCCGTTTTTGTAAATAAAGTTTTTGTTGTTGTTGTCATTATGGTTGTCTAAGGTTTACTGAAAATATTACAGCACAGCAGAAAGATTCAAACGCCTCCATCTGGTGTTTTGAAATTCATGAACCTGGGACCACATGCAGCCTATGAACTGGAAAGTGTGTGTGGCCAACAGCTCAGAAGGGAACCAGGCGCATCCATGTCACCTCTGGCAGAGAGTCCCACTGCTCTGTGAGAAGGAAGAAGTGGGTCCCTCACCATATACAAGGCTCCAGGAGCTCTCCCAAGATGCTAATAGCTAGTTCCAATAGCAATCACAGGAGGTGCAAAGGAGCTGCCCATCGTCAAGGAGTTCCTTAGCCCCTGACACGGCTACATTGCAGAGCCAGTTTCCCAAATCTAGGTTGCTTTCTCATATTTCTGTAAAGGAAGATTCTTCTGCCTGGATATCCTTCCCATGCATAATGCATCATTAAGAGCAGGGCCATCTCTGGAGTTGTGCAGTGTACAACATGCACAGCTATACTCAGCATCCCTGGGTTAAAGAATGAGCTCCAGAGTCAGAGAAATCTGAGTCTAAGTCTCACTTCTGCTATTTATTCTTTGTAAAACCGTGAGCAAATTGACCTTTCTAAACCTCACTTTCCTCATTCATAAAGCTGGAATAATTACAGTAGCAACCTCTTAGTGGTGTTGCAAGGATTAACATAAAATAATATATAGGTAAAGATTTTAACACAGTGCCCGGCACAGAGGAGATGTTTAACAGAAGCTATGATAATAATGATTATTCTCCATGGTTAATTTTAATTCTACCTTTAAGATCAGCCTATGTCAGCCTGGATGGGAGGGGAGTTTGGGGGAGAATGAATACATGTATATGTATGGCTGAGTCCCTTTGCTGTGCACCTGAAACTATCACAGCATTGTTAATTGGCTATACTCCAATATAAAATAAAAAGTTAGGAAAAAAAAAAAGATCAGCTTATGTGTCTCCCCTCCTGGAAGACTTTTCTAATTCCTCCCAAGCTGGCTCAAATGCTTCTACCATGTGCTCTCACCTCCTCTGGTTTGCCTCTTAACACTACTGAGATTCCTCCCAGAACTGTGACCTTTTGATGCCAGGGGCTGTGTCTTTCACGTTAGGATTGCCAGCACCCAGAACAATGCCTGGCACATAGTAGGTACTCAATAAACACTAGTTGAATGAATGAATGATTAAATGTTGCCTTGATGGGACAAAAGGGGGAGCTTGCTCTTCTTATTTTCTCTTAGAAGCCGGTGATAGAGGAAAGAGGCAGAGAAATGGAGAAGGAGAACGTGGATTGGACACTTGCCAAAGGCAGGTCAGCCCCTTCCTGTGGTTGTTTTTTGGGTAGAAGAAAAACTGAGTGAAAACCTCGTACCAAACTGGGCCTAAGAAGATAAACAAGCCAAGCGTTCCACCTAGACAATGGCCCGATTCTCCCTGACTGGGGAAGGTGGGAACCGTGGGGAACCAGACAAACATCCCCTTCCAATTCCCTTCCATCTGTAAAGCATCACAGCCCATACCCCACCCCACCATGGCCTTTCCCTCATCGAAGGCATCTCCAAATCCAAGACAGCCCCTTATCCGGTGAGATCTTTGAAGCTGGTTGGAGTTGCAGTCAGTCTGAATCACCCCTAACCACAATGGCCTTAGAATGACAGAAGGTTTCTGTTTCCAGGGCGTGTTCTAAAGTGAGTTTTTGTGGTCCAGTTTGCTTCCATGTGGCCCCTGCCAACCAGGAGCTGAGATTAGCAGTTTGCATAGATCAAATTATCAAACTTCAAAATACCCAGGAAAAATTGTAAAAACAAGACGACAGCCGAAGTACAAAGCAGAGTGAGATGTGATTTAATAGGCGCACGTGTGAAAAGGGACTTAGCAGTCCAGACGCCTGTAGGCCCATCATGAGTCAGCAGGAGGATGTGGGTGCCAGGAAAACCTCAGGCAGCTCTGGACCCAGTGGAACTTCCAGAAAAAGAAAGGGAATGGCTGAATTTACTCCACACTGGTCAGACCACCCTGGACGAGGTTTGGCTCTGTCTGGATGCCCCATCATGTGAGAGGAAAGGGTGTGTCCTGAGTGGAGTTACTCAGATTGGGGGTGGGGATGGGGCAGTGAAGGGACTCACAACTGTGTCAAAAGTAGGACAAGAGGAGGAGATGAGTGCCCTGGAGGAGAAAGGGCTTAGGTGGAGGGGTGAAGGTGCGGGGTCTGCTGCCTGTAACTTCTGCTTGGAAAGCCTTCACCTTCATCTGCCTGGAGAACTCCTATTCATCCCTTAGGCCTCAGCTCCTGCCACTTCTTCTGAGAAGTCTTCCCTCACTTCTCTAAGTAGAACCAGCCATGCCTCCATCGGGACTTCCTCCTCCTGCACCTGGGAGCCAAGTCCCTTCATTCACAAGGAGGGATGTTGGCTGAGCAGAGTCCCTGTCCTACTCTTCTTTGCAACCCTAGTGCCTGGCACAATGACTGTTTGTCAGCTAAGGTCTGATTAATTAAACTGTGGGCATGAAGACAGTCACTGAGCATTTTGACCATGAGGAAGAAAGATGATATTCTTTCTATGTGGCTTGAAAAAAAAAAAAAAAAAAAAACGGAACTGGAAGAGAGGGTGGAGATTATGAGAAGATGGATTTCAGCTCAAAATTAGGAAGTGCCTTATAATAATAATGACGATAGATTAGTTGGGTGTTTTGCTCACCTATTGCTGCATAACAAGTTACTCCAAAACATAGCCGCCTAAAAGGATAAACATTTGTTAATTCATGCATGTTATGTGAGTCAGGAATTTAGGAGTGGCTTAGAGGAGTGGTTCTGGCGTGGGATCTCTCCCGAGGTTGCAAAGATCCCAGCGGGGGCTGCGGTCATCTGAAGGCTTAATTGGGGCTGGCGGATGTGCTTCGAGATGGTTCCCTGAGCTGGCTGCTGGCAGGAGGCCTCAGTTCCCCCACTGAGGGCCTCTCCATGGAGTACCTGAGTTTCGACCTCATAATATAGTAACTGGCTTTCACCACAGCAAGTGATTTGAGAAAGAGAGCAAGGAGGAAGGGGCAATGTCTTTTCCAACCTAGCCTCAGACATCCCACTCTGTTATTTCTGTAATTGTCACTGTGGGAAGAGACTACACATAGGGATGAATACTAGGTGGTGAGAATCTTTGGTGTCATCTTGGAGGTTGGCTACCACTAGCAATGTACCAGCATTATGCTAAGTGTTTTATACTGGTTCTCTCCTGTAACCCTCACAACCACCTTAAGAGGATGGCGTGTTTTATTATCTCCATTTTATTTTATTTATTTTAAAAAAATTGGCTTTCAAACTACTTTAATCTTTTTTTTTCAAGAATACATTTTATTTATTTATTTATTTAATTATTTGGCTGCATCATGTCTTTGTTGCGGCACGCAGGATCTTTCGTTGCAGGGTACGGGCTTTTCGTTGTGGCATGGGCTTCTCTTTAGTTGTGGAGTGCGGGTTTCCTCTCTCTAGTTGTGGCCCGCAGGCTCAAGAGCGCCTGGGTTCTGTAGTTTGTGGCACGTGGGCTCTCTCATTGAGGCGTGCGAGCTCAGTAGTTGTGGCACACACGCTTAGCTGCCCCTCGGCATGTGGGATCTTAATTCCCCCACCAGGGATAGAACCCTGCGTCCCCTGCATTGTAAGGTGGATTCTTTACCACTGGACCACCAGGGAAGTCCCGTAAATTACTTTAATCTGGATCACAGAAAGAATATATGTACAGGGCTTCTCTGGTGGCGCAATGGTTGAGAATCTGCCTGCTAATGCAGGGGACACACGGGTTCAAGTCCTGGTCTGGGAAGATCCCACATGCCGCGGAGCAACTAAGCCCGTGAGCCACAACTACTGAGCCTGCGTGTCTGGAGCCTATGCTCCACAACAAGAGAGGCCACGATAGTGAGAGGCCCACGCACTGCGATGAAGAGTGGCCCCCACTTGCCACAACTAGAGAAAGCCCTCGCACAGAAACAAAGACCCAACACAGCCAAAAATAAATTAATTAATTAATTAATTTAGAAAAAAGTAAGTGTTTAAAAAAAAAAAGAATATATGTACAGATTGTAAAGATGATAGATAGATAGGTGGATAGCTAGATAAGAAATTGTATAAGCAATTTCCCAAGCATTTTCAAATTTACTTAATGGAAGTGTGGATGTCCACGTATATTCTGCAGTTAGATCTGATGGTGTATTTTCAAATTCCCATTTTATAGATATGGAAACTGAAGCACAGAAATATTAATTTGTCCATGATCATATACCTAGAAAATCTCTGAGCTTTGGTTTGAACCTAAAAACCCAAAGTCATTACATTTTGTGCTGTATTCCAGTGCACGATGGTGCCTCTTGGATATCCACTAGTCAGGATGCTGGAGCAGTGATGCTCAATCCTGGCTGCACATACACTCAGCTGGGAAGCTTTTACAAATTCCTGATGCCTGAGCCCAACCTGCAGGTATTCTGATCTAATTGGTCTAGGGTTTGATTCTACTATGCAGGGCTGAGAAACTGCCAGCACTGGTTGGCGGTCAGATCATACCTTCCCTGAAGTCCGTTCCAAATATTACATGTTATCACCTGGGTGAAATGAAACATATTTTTATTACCAAGCAGGTAGGGACTCAAATATAACGTGTAGATGAGTTCCTAATTGTTATCTCAGGCCCCATGGAGGTAACATCTGAGCTGTAGGCAAGTAGATGTTGAATAGACTGAGAAGGAAGTGTTCCAGCTAGAAGGAAATACTCAGGAGACACCTAATGCCAGGGTAGAGTTTCAGGAATATAAATTATGAACAAGAGGGTTTTTACAGAAGTCCTCCCTCCAATTCTCTAACTGCCAGCCTAACTTCTTGCCTCCTTTGTCCATGTCCCCTGCTCCTACTCATTGTCCACTTTGGTCAGAGACAACTTTCTTGAAGCAGATACAGAGAATAAATAGAAAAGGAACATAGGGGAAGGAATTGCTGGAATAATAAATCCCTGTGGAGGAGGGAGAGAGAGGGAGAAAATTTCTTTTAAATTAATTCTTGTCCTCTGCTTCTTGAATGTGACATTGACTTTGAACCAGGGGCCATAATTTCAATTGGTCATTATAAACATTGGAAGAATAGTTAAGGCTTCTATGTGGCTTTCTTGTCAAATCACACCACACCTGCCTACCCTGTTCACCAGTGTAAGCACACAACTGCCAATAACACTAATCCTGGAGGCAGAATGGTATAACATTCATTCATCTAGCAAATGCTGACTGAAGGACTGGGATGGGGACTGATCTAGGCATTAAACATGAAGCCGTGAACAAAGCAGAGGTCTCGTTTTCATGGAGCTATCCAGAGAGAAAAGTAGATAATCTCTAATGGGACAAGAAGTAGGCTGATGTCAGAATCCTCAACAGGATGCAAGAGGACACTAGAGAGATGTTTCTGAAATGTTGAAAGAAAGGAATTTGACCCTAGAATTTTATATCAAGCTAAGCTATCTTTTAAGTGAAGGAATGAATTGAAGATAGTGTCAGGTGCTCTAGGAGACCCTCAGAAGATTTCCCACACAAAGACCTCATTTGAAGACATTGTTGGAGGGAGTTCTCCAGCAAGGAGAAAAATAAAGCCAGAGAATGTTTTGAAATATATGGCATGGAAATAAATTAGTCAAGTTCTTTGCTAGCTGAATAAATGATGACAAAAAAAAGGGAAAAAGAATATAATAAGCCATAACCCAATCTCCAGACAATACCAAGAGTAGAAATAAAAAAGACCAGAGCTAGTGAAAAGTATCTGGTACACGTCTCTTTGGGAGAAAACAAATAGTTATTGATAAGATTAAGAAGTTAAATGGAGGTGAGTATACATATTAATGTGTGAGAAGTAAACCCCAGAAGAATAAAAATAGAATGTACAACTTTTTCAAACAGAAGCTAGGAAATTTTTGCCTACTGCAAGATCACAAATCTTTTCTCCTATGGTTTCTTCTAGAAATGTTAGTGTTTTAGGTTTTACATTAGGTCTGTGATACATTTGAGTTAATTTTTGTATATGTTGTGAGATAAGAATCAAAATTCTTTTTTTTGCATATGGATATCTAAATTGTCCTAGAACCATTTCTTGAAAAGATTATCTTTTTTTTTCCCACTGAGTTGTCTTTTCACTTTTATTAAAAATCAGTTGTTCATATATGTGCAGGTCTGTTTCTGGACTCCATTCTATTCCATTGATCTATTGGTCTCATATCAATGTTTTTGGCTCCACATTAAGGGTATAGAAAAAGAAGAGCAAATTAAACCCAAAGTAATCAGAAAAAAAGGAAACAAGAAAGACTAGAGTAAAAATCAGTAAACTAGAAAAAAGAAACACAATAGAAAAAAATCAATGAAACCAAAAGCCGGTTCTCTGAAAAGATCAATAAAATTGAAAAACCTTTAGTCACACTAATCAGCAAAAAAAGAGAAGACAGAAGTGAGAAAACAGGGATGAGAGAGCTGACATCCCTACAGATTCTATAGATATTAAGGAGATAATAAGGTAATTCAACTTTATGCCAATGAATTTGACAACTTAGATGAAATGGACACATTTCTTTTTCTTTTTCTTTTTCTTTTTTTTTCTGGCCATGCTGCACAGCTTCCAGGGATCTCAGTTCTCCTACCAGGGACTGAATCCAGGCCCCAGTGGTGAAAGCCAGAGATCCTAACAACTAGGCTACCAGGGAACTCCCTGGACAAATTTCTTGAAAGACACAAACCACCAAAGCTCACTCAAGAAGAAATAGATAACCTGAATAGCCCTATATCTGTTAAAGAAATAGAATCTGAAGTTAAAAATCATCCCACAGAGAAAACTTCAGGCCCAGGTAGCTTCACTGGTGAATTCTCACGTGTTTAAGAAAGATATAATACCAATTCTTGATAAACTCTTCCAGAAAAATGAAAAGGAGTGAATACTCCCCAACCCATTCCATGAGGCCAGCATTACCCTGATGCTAAATTCAGACACTGCAAGAAAAACAGCAACAACAACAACAAAAAAAAACTACAGACTTTAATCCCTCGTGACAAATATCCCTCTTAATAAAATTTTAGCAACATGGTCATGGATAAGATGAATTAGCAATTCTAAGTTGTCAGTTCTCTCCCAAATTAATCTATACATTTATGTAATTCCATTAAAAATGCCAGCAGGATTTTTTAAAGTAAAATTTTATTGAAGTGTAACATATATATAGAACACCACACCAATCACAAGTATATAACACAATGAATTTTTGCAAAGTGAGTAACTCTATATAACCATGACACAGATAAAAAACTAAAGCATTACCACCACCTCAGGAACACCAGTGGTCCCCACAACCCTGGTAACTAGAGAATAGCTTTGCCTGTTTTGAACTTTATATAAAAGGAGTGGGGATGGGGCATAAAAGGAAAACTATAATTGAATGAAATAAGAGCAATTCCTTGAAGAAGAAGATGAAGGTGATGTGCCATGAATTAAGGGGTATGATTAACACAACTCTCTCTACCTGAGGTCTCCAAAAACCTACAAAACAAGCTTCCAGAAAACTAAGACTCTGGTGAGCCTAATTTACCAAGTCCAGACATGTGCGAATTCCAGTGGTAGACACAATTCAGGGTAAAACTGCTTCCAGCCCCACCAGCTCCAAACAGAACCAAGTCCCTGTTAGGACTAAAAATACCTTTGGCTAGGTGTTAGACTCCCAGTTCTTATAAGCTGGACTTTGCTCCTCACCTCTCAAGTTTCTTCATCTGCTAAATAGGTTTATTTGTCCCATCTAACTCACAAGGATTTGAGGAGGAAGCTCAAAATATGGTGAGGTATATGAAAACAACTTGTAAAGTATTATTAAAATAAAAGCCATCATAATGATTATTTTAAAAGAAAATTTTTCCAAGTGATTCCAGCCTAGATTTTTTTTTAATCTTTATTATTTTTAACGTGAAATATTTAGTAAGATGTAAGAAGTATTTTGATCTGTGGGAAAAAGAGGAGCCCCAAATTGTATCTTTAAATGCCATGGTTTGTGTATATTATTTATTTATGTGTTAAACTTGAGATTATGTGTAATAAACTATCTGTGGTGTGGAGCTATTGATTTTCCTGCATTAGCAGCTGAATTAAATGTGCATTATTCTGGGGTTGGTCACCATGGGGGAAGCTTAAAAAGTTTTGAGGGAGAGTAAGTGAAGTCCATTAAGGCTCTCGAGGCCCCATCTCCCGTTGATCCCTGTCACCCTAGGGAAGTTTTACTGCAATTTGGTCGCATGTACATCCTTGTCTTAATGCTTCCTCTAATGGTGCCTAATAGCAGCGTGGCTACATCACTTGTTTTATAAAGAAACAGCTGCCCTCCCCAACCGTGTCTCAGATGTGTTCTAAAAAAGAGTGGTGCCTTTGAGTACATCCCGTGTAAAATACAAAATTCCTTGGTGAGCCTTTTTTTATTTCATGTTTTTATTAGCTCATTCACTCATTTATTGAACCAACTAACATTTATTGAATATTTACATGGTTCTGGACATTTAGCCAGTTGTAGTCTTTATCCTCAAGTTTAATACTTATCTCTGTGATCAAGTGCCTGGAAATGAATCACTACCCCCTTGCTGTCCATGGAGAATATTAAAATATTAGAAGAAGCAAAGAGGTGGAGCTCTGGATTGAATACCCACCTCCCTCACCTTCCAGCTGGGCGACCTTGGTCAAGTTATTTGTCAGAAACAACTGAGCTTTTCCTTGTAGTCCAGTAGATGATCAATTTATATAAATGTAATATATGTGTTTGAAGCAAAGGATATTTAGTGTGTATAGGGTAAAAAGTTTGGTATAAGAGTCATTAAATCAATGCAATAAATTATTTATTAGAATTTTCTATATTCTTATAGTTTTTCTTTATCTTTCAAATTAAAAATATGACCAGAGTGCATTTAGGTCTTGTTTAAATTAATTTTACCTCACACTCTTTGACCTTTTGAACTTGTGTCACTATTTTCAGCTCTTGAATGTCCCCCCCCACCTTGATTCTTTGAATGTTTCTCCTATTTTATCAGTTCTGTGCTCTTTTTTTTTTGAGATTCCTATTACAGTTGCCTTTAGCCAGAATTCCAAAATCTTAAAATTCTCTGAAAACCAAACATTTTCTCAGGAGCTGGCAACACTTATTTGGCAGTAAATCCTGACCAGGCAGGATATGAGACTATTTATTGTCTTTATTTATTTCCCTCGGTGTTTTACTGCAGAAATGTAATGTTTTTGATTGCAGAGTGCTGACCTAGGCCCCATGAGGGATGGATGTATTATCCGTGGATATACTGCCTCACCTCTCTAAGACCCCCCAGCTGCCTCCTCCAGAAGCGCATCTGACTCCAGGGGTTTTGAATAAAGAACTGTTAGCCTGTAGGTCTACCTTGGATCTCCTGAATAAGCCCGCCGCATCACTTTTGGTTCTGTAATTTTCATATGTATCCTGAGTTCTAGGTGAATTTCTTGTTTATCTTCTTCACTAAATTAATTTTTGGCAGCTCTGCCGCCAAGAAGTTTTCCATTTGGCATGTGTTGTTTCCTTCTCCGTGAAAATGTTTCCGGATCTCAGAGGGCTCCCTCCTTATGACTTCTTGCTCTGTATTGGCCAATGTTCCCTTCAATTTGGCTGGATAAGGACATGAAGCAGAAGCTCTGTGAGCCGGGGCCCTTTCACATGCAAGAAACAGAAACCCAGCTGGAAGTGGCTTGAGGGAAATGGGGACTTTATTGGAAAGACGCTGGGGAAGCTGACAGAATGAAGGAAGAGTCTCAGAAACCAGGATGTCTCCAGGGACCTCAGAGAGGGATTGAAACCAGGGTCTTCACGCTGCCTCTCCCTCTCTCTCTCTCTCTCCCCTTCCTTAGCCTTACTGGCTTCATTTTCTCCTACTGCAATTGGATTTTTGCCCTCTGGTTAGAAACAAGAACACTAGTAACACCAAATTCATACCCTTTCAGCTCTGTAACCCACGAGGCGATAGAATTCCTCTCTTCTGGCTTCATGAAATATTTCGGGGATAGGCTTATTGGTCTAGCCTGGGTCTCATTCCCAGACCTGTGTCCATTGGATGAAGCCAATTGTCAAAAGCGGTGGGGGAGGGATGCTGAGCAGATTAAACAATAACATCCACTTCATACATTTTCTAAAATGTTGCGTAAACTTACTTCAAATTGGAGAATTCCTCCTTATTCTCCAGGGTGGTCCTCTTCTTTGGATTTGCAGCATCTTTTCATAGATACAGTGATGTCTCCCCGTTTGTTTTGGGGAAAGCCCTATTGGATGCAGGTACTGCCTGGTGCAGCTGTTTGCTTGGAGAGAAAGCCCTGCTGTGCAGGCTTCCGTCCTGCTGTGTCTGCCTGTTCTCACCTTTCACTGTCAGAATTAGCCTAGCACCAAGTCCAGAAGCATTTCAATGGCATCCTTTATAGTGTTGTGTCTGTTGGGGTTCTGTTTGTTACAAGTAACCCAAACCCCACACAAACTGGCTTAAAAAAAAAAAGAGGATTTATTGGGTCCCATAACTGGAAAAGTTCATCACTAGGGGTGGTTGGATATGATACAACCAGGGCTTCAGCTTTGGTTCTTGGGATTCTCCTGAGTTGGATTCGTCTTGCACTAGTAGCAGGATGGCTGCCAGAGTTCTGAGCCTCACCTGACCACATCCAGAGGAAGACAAATGGCCTCTTCTGGTAGGTATCTCTCAAGCAGGAGGATGTAACTTTTTCAGAAGCTTACAGCAAATTTCTCTTTACACCTTATTGGCTGCATATGGTTACCAACGCCATTGTGAACTTGTTCCCATGTCCAGAGAATCGTTGTGTGTTAATTGACTGGGTTCTTGAACCAATAAATGGCAGGGGGATAAAAGTTCTCTCAGGGCAAGCAGGCCAACTCTCGGTGCTAGGCATGAGGTCAGTTCTTCTGGAAGCACACAGCTATGTGAGGGAAGATGGGAACCTGAAGAAAAGCTGGGGTGCTGCTGTGAAGGAGGGAATGGGGGCTGGGTAGGAAACCCATAAATAGCACTCTACCTGGTTTCCACGTCTGAAGCAAGTTCTCACCATTTCAAACTCTGTTGGAAATTCCCCAAGAGAATCTGGGAGGGGATAAATTCAGTGTTTATGCTCACCTTCCTATTTTACCCCTAAGCCCTTAGAGACCACCCAACTCAAGCCCCTCACCTTACAAATAAGGACACTGAAACCCAAAGAGGAAAGTGGCTGCCCAAGGTCAACTGTGGCTACAGCTGGCTATAAAGTCCTTTAAACCTTCCCAGCTCTTTTTCTGAGACGTGTGATGGTCAATTTCATGTGTCAACTTGGTTAGGTCATGGTACCCAGATACTGGTCAAACACTCTAGATGTTTCTGTGAAGGTATTTTTAGGAAGAGATTAACATTTAAAGTAGTAGACTTTGGGGCTTCCCTGGTGGCGCAGTGGTTGAGAGTCTGCCTGCTAATGAAGGGGACATGGGTTCGAGCCCTGGTCTGGGAGGATCCCACGTGCTGTGGAGTGACTGGGCCCATGAGCCACAACTACTGAGCCTGCGCGTATGGAGCCTGTGCTCCGCAACAAGAGAGGCCACGATAGTGAGAGGCCCGTGCACCGCGATGAAGAGTGGCCCCCGCTTGCCGCTACTAGAGAAAGCCCTCGCACAGAAACGAAGATCCAACACAGCAAAAATAAATTAATTAATTAATTAACTCCTACCCCCAACATCTTAAAAAAAAAAAAAAAAAAGTAGTAGACTTCGAATAAAACAGATGACCGTGATGTGGGTGGGCCTCATCCAACCAGTTGAAGCCCTTGATAGAAAAAAGACCAACTCGGGCTTCCCTCGTGGCACACTGGTTAAGAATCCACCTGCCAATGCAGGGGACACGGGTTCGAGCACTGGTCCAGGAAGATCCCACGTGCCGCAGAGCAACAAAGCCTGTGCACCACAACTACTGAGCCTGCACTCTAGAGCCCGCGAGCCACAACTACCGAGCCCACGTGCCACAACTACTGAAGCCCGCGCGCCTAGAGACCATGCTCCGCAACAAGAGAAGCCACCACAATGAGAAGCCTGTGCTCCGCAACAAAGAGTAGCCCCAGCTCGCCACAACTAGAGAACACCCGTGTGCAGTAACGATGACCCAACACATCCAAAAATAAATAAAAATAAAATTAATTAATTTAAAAGAAAAAGAAAGAACAAAGACCAACCTCTCCAGAAGAAGAGGAAATTCTGCCAGCAGACCACATTGGGCTCAAGCTGCCATGCTTCCCTGGGTCTCCAGCCTCCCGCCTACCCTGCAGATTTTGAACTCACCAGCCTCCACAATCAAGTGAGCCAATTCCTGAAAATACATCCCTCTCTCCATACACAGCATACCTTGTTTTATTGTACTTCACTTTATGGCACCTCACAGATATTGCCACTTTTTACAAATTGAAGGTTTGTAGCAACACATTCCACAAGGAATAATGAGTATGCTGCTCTGCAGCTGAGTGTAAGGAAACTGATTTCTTGAGATGGAATCTACTCCTGGCGAAGATGCTGTGAAGATTGTTGAAATGACAACAAAGGATTTCGAATACTACATAAAATTTGTAAGCAGCAGCAGGGTTTGAGAGGACTGACTCCAATTCTGAAAGAAGTTCTATGGTGGGTAAAATGCTATCAAACTGCATTTCATGTTACAAAGAAATCATTCATGAAAGGAAGAGTCAATCCATACAGCAAACTTCATTGTTGTCTTATTTTAAGAAATTGCTACAGCCACCAATATCAAGGCAAGACCCTCCACCAGGAAAAAGATTACAATTCGCTGGAATATATACATATACACATGTATATATGTTTGTGTATACATATAAATGAATCACTTAGCTATACATTATAAATCAACTATACTTCAATAAAAAAGCAGAACAAAGGACTACGACTTGCTGAAGGCTCAGATGATGGTTCGCATGTTTTAGCAATAAAGTATTTTTATTTTTTAAAAAATATTTATTTGTTTATTTGGCTGTGCCAGGTCTTAGTTGTGGCATGTGGGATTTTTAGTTGCAGCACGCATGCGGGCTCTAGTTGCCTGACCAGGGATCGAACCAGGGTCCCCCGCGTTGGGAGCACGGAGTCTTAACCACTGGACCACCAGGGAAATCCCAATAAAGTATTTTTTAATAAGATTTTTTAAAATCAATTAATTATTTATTTAAAAAATTTTTTGACTGCGTTGGGTCTTCGTTGCTGCGTGCGAGCTTTCTCTAGTTGCAGCGCACGGCGGCTACTCTTCATGTGGTGCCCAGGCTTCTCATTGCGGTGGCTTCTCTTGTTGCAGAGCACGGGCTCTAGGCACATGAGCTTCAGCAGTTGCAGCGCATGGGCTCAGTAGTTGTGGCGCACAGGCTTAGTTGCTCTGCAGTATGTGGGATCTTCCCTGGCCAGGGCTCGAACCCGTATCCCCTGCATCGGCAGGTGGATTCTTGACCACTGCGCCACCAGGGAAGCCCCTAATAAAGTATTTTTAAGTTAAGGTCTCTACATTGCTTTTTTTAAGACATAATGCTATAGCACACTTAATAGACTACAGTACAGTGTAAACATAACTTTTATATGCACTGGGAAACAAAAAAATTCATGTGACTCACTTTATTGCAATATTTGCTTTATTTTGGTGGTCTAGAACAGAACTCTCAATATCTCTGAGGTCTGCCTGTATATACGCAACCTACTGGTTTTGTTTCTCTGGACTGATAGACCATCATTACTTCCCTAAAGACCTGACCAGCTCTTTATCCTAACCTTGGATGTAGACCTACATTTTAAGAAATAATTTTCGAAAAGAGCCATTGTTCAGCAATGGGTACAGGATTATTAAATAAATAGTTTCATGTTGGTGATAAGTTGGTGGAGTTTTCCCAACTGTACCAAGGATGTAACAGCAGGAAAGAGGCTCACCCTGGGAAAGGTCAGAGTCAGGTTAAACATCAACAAGGATCCTTTCCTCCCTGCTGTGTCACTTTCTGTTTGGCGCAATCTATCCATGTGGTCAGAATCTGCTGTATGCCACCAGGCTCCCTGTGGTTGCCCCATGGGCTGCCCACATCCATTCCCACTAAACCGTATCCAAAATTTCCTTCTGGGGCATTATCCCTCCCTGATTGTGCGTGGGTCATTGTGGTGCTGCTCTCCTGTGGGAACTCAAGGGGCCAGATCTGCCTCTCCTGGCTCAAGTTCAGCTGCAGCAAGAGCGCATGGCTTCAGCTCAGTCAACCAAGTACTTTCTCTGAGGACTTTGAATCTTGAGCAAATAACATGATACTGGGCTTCCCTGGTGGCACAGTGGTTAAGAATCCACCTGCCAATGCAGGGGACACGGGTTCGAGCCCTGGTCTGGGAAGATCCCACATGCCACGGAGCAACTAAGCCCGTGAGCCACAACTACTGAGCCTGTGCTCTAGAGCCCGTGAGCCACAATTACTGAGCCCCCGAGCTGCAACTACTGAAGCCCACATGTCTAGAGCCCATGCTCCTCAACAAGAGAAGCCACCACAATGAGAAGCCCGCTCACCTCAACGAAGAGTAGCCCCTGCACCGCAGGTAGAGAAAGCCCACACGGAGCAACAAAGACCCAACACAGCCAAATAATAATAATAATAATAAAATAAAATAAATTTTTTTAAAAAGACATGATACTAAGAAAGAAAGGTTGGCGCCATCCATTGCAGTCGAGGAGGAAGAGGCATCAATATTTTGAACAGGCTCCTCTGGTTATGAAACAATTTCTGGACTTTCTGTGAACACTGTCCAGCTTCTTGGCCCTCCAGAGGGCTCTTGGTTGCTGATGTTTCCAAGTCTGACTCTCAGATTCCCATGAATTCTGACAGCCCCTGTGAGCCTTTCCTTGAGTTATCCAGAATTGGCTTCTATAATGGACAACCACAACCTCTGACCAATACACATCCTGGGCACTATTTTTGGCTCTACTTCTAACTTAGTGGTAAGTCATTTCACTTCCACGAGCCTCAGTTTCCTCATATGTAAAATTAGGAAATGGGACTAGATCTGTGTTCTATTGTCCAAATATTTTTCAGCCACAAAAAGAAAAAAAAACTGTGCATAAACAAAATCTTCCTGAGGGGAGCAGATAAATCACAAAACTGATCAATGCAGCACTGCTCTGGCTAAAGAATTTCAAAACTCCAGAATCCTGTCCCCTTAGCTCTTTCTCAGTAGCACCCCACTTTGACTTCTGCTCTAATATAATGGGAAAGGATTACACTTCCCCTCTCTCATTGCAACAAAAGACAGGCTGGGTTGACTTCATTTACTCAGGGAGGCATCATGCCTTCAGTTTCTCATTGACAAAGATTTGTTTCCTCTTGAAGAAATGTGTTAAGCACTTGCTTATGAAACGTTTAAACACACACACACACACACACACACACATACACAGTCAGTCAATTTAACTGCCAAGTTTTAAGAGCACTCTTTATTGGGAAGACACAACAAAATCACATAAAGCAAACAACAAAAAAGTATTGGAGTGGGGATGTCGTACTGCTCTTTTGAAAGCCTTTGTGAACATATGTCTCGTCCACTTTAGATGATTTTATTAGGTCTTTGAGAGATAGAATTGAAACTTCCTTCATGATAAGTACATAAATTAGTAGTTTTGTGGGTAAAACAAAACGAGTATAACTTTCACCATTAAGATCTTCTGTATTTACAGTGGGAAAAAGACAGTCTCTTCACCAAGTGGTGCTGGGAAAGCTGAACTGCCGTATGTAAATCAATGAAGTTAGAACACACCCTCACACCATACACAAAAATAAATGCAAAATGGCTTAAAGACTTAAAGACATGACACCATAAATCTCCTAGAAGAGAACTTAGGCAAAACATTCTCTGACATAAATTGTACCAATGTTTTCTTAGGTCAGTCTCCTAAGGCAATAGAAATAAAAGCAAAAATAAACAAACGAGACCTGATCAAATGTACAAGATTTTGTACAGCAAAGGAAATCATAAACAAAATGAAAAGACAACCTACGGACTGGGAGAAAAATATTTGCAAATGATGCAACTGACAGGGGCTTAATTTCCAAAATATACAAACAGCTCATACAGCTCAACAACAAAAAAACAAACAACCCAATCGAAAAAAATGGGCAGAATGGGAATTCCCTGGCAGTCCAGTGGTTAGGACTGCACACTTCCACTGCAGAAGGTACAGGTTCAATCCCTGGTCAGGGAACTAAGATCCCGCATGCCACGTGGTGCTGGAAAAAAAAAAAGAAAGAAAAGAAAACTGGGCAAAAGACCTAAACAGACATTTATCTAAAGAAAACATACAGATGGACAACGGGCACATGAAAAAATGCTCAACATCACTAATTAATTATTAGAGAAATGCAAATCAAAACTGCAATGAGGTACCACGTCACACTAGTCAGAAGGGCCATGATTAAAAAGTCTACAATACTGGAGAGGGTGTGGAGAAAAGGGAACCCTTCTACCCTGTTGATGGTAGTTGGTGTAAGTTGGTGCAGTCACTATGGAGAACAGTATGGAGGTTCCTCAAAAAGCTAAAAATAGAATGATCCAGCAGTCCCACCCCTGGGCATATATCCCAACAAAACTATAATTTGAAAAGATACATGCACCCCAGTGTTCACAGCAGCACTATTTACAACAGCCAAGACATGGAAACAACCTAAATGCCTATTGACAGATGAATGGATAAAGAAGATGTGGTACAGGGACTTCCCTTGTGGTCCAGTGGGTAAGACTCTGAGCTCCCAATGCAGGAGGCCCGGGTTTGATCCCTGGTTGGGGAACTAGAGCCCCTAAGTTGCATGCCACAACTAAGAGTCCACATGCTGCAACTAAGAAGTCTGCATGCCGCAACTAAGAGTCTGCAAGCTGCAGCTAAGACCCAGAGCAGCCTAACTAACTAAATAAATACTTAAATAAAAAAAGATGTGGTACATGTATACAACGGAATACTACTCAGCCATAAAAAATAATGAAATAATGCCATTTACGGCAACATTGATGGACCTAGAGAATATCATACTAAATGAAGTCAGTCAGAAAAAGACAAATAACATATGAAATCACTTATATGTGGAACCTAAAATATGACACATGAGACTTCCTGGTGGTCCAGTGGGTAAGACTCTGCGCTCACAATACAGGGGGCCTGGGTTCTATCCCTGGTTGGGGAACTAGATCCTGCATGCATGGCACAACTAAGAGTTCACATGGCGCAACTTAGACCTGGTGCAGCCAAAACAAACAAACAAATAAATAAATAAATATTTAAAATATGACACAAATGAACTTATCTACGAAACAGAGACAGACTCGCAGATACAGAGAACAGATTTATGGTTGCCAAGGGTGGGGGAGGGATAGATTGGGAGTTTGGGATTAGCAGATGCAAACTATTACATATAGAATGGATAAACAATAAGATCCTACTGTATAGCGCAGGGAACTATATTCAATATCCTGTGATAAACCATAATGGAAAAGAATATGAAAAAGAATGTATGTATATGTATAACTGATTCACTTTGCTGTACGGCAGAAATTAACCCAACATTGTAAATCAAATATTCTTCAATAAAATAAAATTTAAAAAATATTTGGTGTATTTAGGATCATGTGAGAAACTCAACACTATCCCTCCCCTTGGCCTGTTGTACCAGGTTGTGTGCTAAGAATTTGCACATACAGTCCGGTTTACTCTCAAACAACTCTCTGGGGAGGTACCATTTCTGAGTCTTATTTTATAGCTGAGGACACTGAGGCTCAGAGAGGTTAAGTAATCTACCTAAGCTCACACAGCTAGTAAGTAGCCACTAACTGCATGGCTCCAAAGCTTTTGTTCTTTCAAATATGATATTCTACTCATCTAGATAATGCTATGCATCTGGATCTTTCAAAATGTGGAATAAGTTATATTTGTGGTCATTCAGCTTTCTAATCCAGATATGCCTCAAAGGGAAGACCTGGAACTCATGGCTGAAGAAGCACCAGAAACCTCTGGACACCTCTTTTGGGTCCCAAATGCCTTTGCAGGGACACTAGCAGAGTCACTTCTTAAAAAGAGCAATCCTTTTAACCCTGGGCAGTTTTCTTTCCCTATAGTCAGTTAAAATTTCCTCTGGGAAAGCAAACTAATTTTAATAAATCATAATCAAGAAGAGGAATTTGCAACTAAAAAGAGCTTTTTGTGAAAATGAATTCTCTGAATCCTTCTCTGTTACTCTACATATATCATCAAATAGTAACTGAAGATAATTGTGGGATTATAGGATATGGGACATGACCTTCCTCAAACAATTATGACCTTCCTCAAACAATCCTAATTTAAAAAAATATTTATTTATCTATTTATTATTTTGGCTGCACCAGGTCTTAGTTGCAGCATGCAGGATCTCTGCTGTGGCATGCGGACTTCTTAGTTGTGGCATGCATGTGGGATCTAGTTCCCCAACCTGGAATCAAGCCCAGGCCCCCTGCACTGGGAGTGCAGAGTCTTACCCACTGGTTCACCAGGGAAGTCCCAAAAATCCTAATTTTTAATTCTTGGTTATCAACCACTTTGTCTATGCCATTTGTTCCCATTTCTAATAATGATGGTTCTCTGTAGATAATCCAAAGAGTATTCATCCCAATGGAGTTCACCACTATTTGCACATCAGTGTTTTATCATTAAATGGGAAAATACATATCTAGGTACTGGTCCTGCATATGCCACCCTGTAACTGAATGACCTTGGATAAGTCACATAAACCTATTGGGCCTTACCTTTTTAAAAAATTAATTAATTTATTTATTTTGGCTGCGTTGGGCCTTCATTGTTGCACGCAGGCTTTCTCTAGTTGTGGGGAGTGGGGGCTACTC
The DNA here is from genome assembly GCF_025265405.1 of Mesoplodon densirostris. Classification (NCBI taxonomy): domain Eukaryota; kingdom Metazoa; phylum Chordata; class Mammalia; order Artiodactyla; family Ziphiidae; genus Mesoplodon; species Mesoplodon densirostris. The sequence continues at coordinate 51,863,773 of NC_082678.1, read as the reverse complement.
TTCATTGTGGTGCACGGGCTTCTCATTCTGGTGGCCTCTCTTGTTGCAGAGCACGGGCTCTAGGCGCATGGGCTTCAGTAGTTGTGGTGCACGGGCTCAGTAGTTGCGGCTTGCAGGCTCTAGAGCACAGGCTCAATAGTTGTAGCACATGGGCTTTGTTGTTCCGTGGCATGTAGGATCTTCCCAGACCAGGGCTCAAACCCGTGTCCCCTGCATTGGCAGATGGATTCTTAACCACTGCACCAACAGGGAAGTCCCTCCTTACTTTCTTTATCTCAAAAAATGAGGGATTTAGATGAAACACTTTATACTTCAACTCTTTAATTCTAATTTTGCTGGTTGCTTTAAAGGACCTGAGAGCCATGCAATCCCAAATGTGTCCAGGAGAGGTCAGAAGAAGTCACTAAAAGCTCTGAGGTCTACATTAATCCCAGTTACCAGTGTAAATAAGTTTTACAGAGTCCCTACTCTCGGTTATTTACCTGATTTTTAAGGTTGGGCCAGACATAAAGGCAGGTATTTTTCTTACAGGATTAAAGCAGAGATGCATTGTCTGTTTTGGGCCTCTTTATCAAATGTAAAACCATTTCCCAAAGGGTGAGCAAAGGTAAATTGCCTGACAGAGGTGATACAAAGGTATACTTAGAGTTAATATAAGTCGTAAGCTTGCTACAGAAAATTCCATTCATCAAAAGTCTTTCTTGGGCTTCCCTCGTGGCGCAGTGGTTGAGAGTCCGCCTGCCGATGCAGGGGACACGGGTTCGTTCCCCGGTCCGGGAAGATCCCACATGCTGCGGAGCGGCTGGGCGTGTGAGCCATGGCCGCTGAGCTTGCGCTTCCAGAGCCTGTGCTCCGCAATGGGAGAGGCCACAACAGTGAGAGGCCCGCATACCGCAAAAAAAAAAAAAAAAAAAAAAAATCTTTCTTTATAACAAAGGATTCATAACCCTACTTAATGACCTATTTACTTTAAAAAATATTTACCTCAGCAAAACTCTTCCTTTTTTTTTTTGTTTTTGTTTTTGTTTTGTTTTTTGGCCACGCAGATTGTGGGATATTAGTTCCCCCACCAGGGATCCAACCCGCGACCTCAGCAGTGAAAGTGCTGCGTCCTAACTACTGGACCGCCAGGGAATTCCCCAAAATACTTTCTTTTTTCCCCCAGCTTTATTGAGATATACTTGACAGATAACATTGTGTAAGTTTAAGATGTACAACTTAATGAACTGATATATGTATATTGTGAGAAATGATTACCACGAGGTTAGTTAATGCAACTATCACCTCTCATAGTTAAAATCTGAAAAATTCTCACAATGGGGTTGGACCCCATCAGAAAAATTATTCGGGAAATACACCATTACAGAGATGGAGACTTCTAATAAATATTTAAATATGATAAGCATTGCTTTTTTAGGCAGAAACTGGAGGACTGGTTTAAATGTGAATTGAGGCCGAAGGAATTAAAGAAAGCCCTGCGGCCAGGTCAAACCCATCCCAGCTGTTTAAAGAAAATACCTATACTTAGGCAGAATTAGGTGGTGAAAGATTTGAGCTCTGGGTAAAACAGATCTACATTTGAACCTTGTTAAAGTTACTTAACCTCCCTAGAGAGAAACTCCTCAGTAGACTTATCTATAAAGTGAAGATAGTGATAAAGCCTCCTAAGATTGTTCCGAGGATTAAATGAGATAATACATGTTAAGAATTTAGTAAAGCATCTGCCACCTACCACGTGATCACTAGGAGAGAGCTATTGCCATCATATGTTATTGGTGAGGAGTTGCTGTTTTTAGTAAAAAACAAACAAGGAAGAAAATCACATGCCTTTTTCTTTTCTTGTTTTGGTTTTTAAATGTTTTTTCATTTTTCTTTTTCTTTTTTTTAACCTCCTTTTTTTTAACCTTCTAATTCTTATTTTTCTTTTTTTTTCTAAACCTTTTATCTTGACTATCCCGGACTAGGTTCAATGTCTGCTGTGTGATGCAGCCATTGCAGCTGACAGACCCTGACCTGGCCACCTGGCCCATCGACTGGCACCACCACCCCCGTCTTGGGCACCTCTGAAGTCCAGCAGAGGCAACTGGATGCCCAATGCCCATCACACCTCCTGCCAGCCCATCAGCAACAGTCGGAGACCTTCTCCCTATGGACAGAGACCTTTCCCCCTCCCAAGCCTCACCTGCAAGGGCGACGTTTGCAATGGGCCTCCAGCTCCCGGCTCAGCGGCAAGCTCTTCTTCCCGATTCTCCACTTTTGGCCTCTGGGCCTTTATTTTTATCTAATGCAGCACTTAGTTTTTCCTTAATGCAGCACTCAATTTGCTGATTGTCATTACTATTTTTCTCCTGCTATGCCAGGCTTCTCCAGGGTGAGGCTTGTGCCCATCTCTCCCACCGTCATAGACCCGTGGGCCAGCCACAGAGGAGGCACTGCCTTATGAGGACAGCTAAGAGCAGGGGGCCAAGAAGAGCAGGGAGCCCGCGGTATGTCCCAAGGAGAGAGAAGCTGTGTTGTGACGTGCTTCTAGGATGAAGTGTACAAACAGTGCAGTGAGCAGGGCCAGGGCAGGGTGTGGGTTCCTGAGAAGTTCAGAGGGGGTGAGCAGGGGGCGTGATTACACAGAACCCTCCAGACCAGATATGGTGTGCAACGCCTGGCAGAGACAGGGGTCAAACAGGGATGGGCAGAGACAGGACCTGCTACCATCTGCCCACATTCCAGAGACCATTCCAAGGACCAGTAGCCGAGGGACCTCCCAATGACTCAGGTTCAAAACTGAAGATTAAAAGCAAGGCAGTTGCTTCCTTATGCTGACCGTAGCTCAGAACTCCTTGGAAAGGGTTTCAAATCTTAGGGTTTCTGTTTGCTCAAAATGAAAAGAAAGTGGGAGGAAGTACTGATTCAAAGAGAAATGTTCTGCTTCCGTCTGAAGATAACTGAATCCTGACCCTGACTCTGGCAACTGTCTTGCTGAGACCCAGCCAAGCTCTGTACTCCTCTGGCCTTGCTTCTGGTGCCTGTACCAGAGCTCCAGGGTAACGACGGCAAGCCCCCGCCTTGAGGAATGGGGGAAGCAGTGAGAGTAATTTGTGATTGCTGGTACCTGATGCCCACGTACCTCAAACACAGCATGGGAGACACGCAGTTGTCATATGATTTAAGATGTTTTTATAAACCTAAAAAAAGATACTTCACACCCAGTAGGATGTGAACTATCCAAAAAATCCCAGAAAATAACAAGTGTTGGTGAGGATGCAGAGAAATTGGACCCCTTGTGCACTTTTGGTGGGACTGCAAAAGGGTGCAGATCTTGCAGAAAACAGTAGGGAGGTTCCTCAAAAAATTAAAAATAGAACTACCATATGATCTGGCAATTCCTCTTGGGGGTATATACTTGCAAGAATTGAAAACAGGGGTATATACTTGAAAGAATTGAAAACAGGGTCTTGGAGAGATATCTGTACAGCCATATTCACAGCAGCATGCTTCACAATAGCCAAAGGGTGTTCATCTACAGATGAATAGATAAACAAAATGTGGTATAGACATACAACGGAATATTATTCAGCCTTGAAAAGGAGGGAAATTCTGAAACGTGCTACAACGTGGATGAAATTGGAGGACATTATGCTAAGTGAAATAAGCCAGGGACTTCCTTGGTGGTCCAGTGGTTAAGACACTGTGCTTCCATTGCTGGGAGGAGCGGGTTCCATCCCTGGTCGGGGAACTAAGATCCCACATGCCTTGTGGCTTGGGCAAAAAAAAAAAAAGTGTAATAAGCCAGTCATGAAAGGACAAATACCATATAATTCCATTTATATGAGATACTTAGGGTAGTTAAATTCATAGAGATCGAAAGTAGAATGGTAGTAGCCAGGGGCTGGGAGGAGGGGGGTATGTAGAGTTACAGTTTAATGGATGGAGAGTTTCAGTTTTACAAGATGACAGTAGTTGTGGGGGTGGATGGTGGTGATGGCTGCCCAATATGTGAATGTACTCCTGAACTGCACATTTAAAAGTGGTTAAGATGGTCAATTTTATGTTATGTATATTTTTCTATAATAAAAAAAATTGGATAATAGATAACTAATAAGAACATGCTGGGACTTCCCCGGTGGTGCAGTGGTTAAGAATCTGCCTGCCAATGCAGGGGACACGGGTTCGAGCCCTGGTCCAGGAAGATCCTACATGCCGCAGAGCAACTAAGCCCGTGTGCCACAACTACTGAGCCTGGGCTCTAGAGCCCATGAGCCACAACTACTGAGCCCACGTGCCACAACTACTGAAGTCCACACACCTAGAGCCCGTGCTCCTCAACAAGAGAAGCCACCGCAATGAGAAGCCCGCGCACCGCAATGAAGAGTAGCCCCCGCTCGCCACAACCAGAGAAAGCCTGCACGCAGCAATGAAGACCCAACGCAGCCAAAAATAAAATTAAATCTTTAAAAAAAAATACATTGAAGTAAATGAAAATAAAACATACCAAATTTTTTTAAAAAAACCTGCCTGCTGTATAAAATAAATAAATAAAATAAAATTCATATTTAAAAAATTGGAAAAAAAGAGAAAAATTTAGCATGTGTTGTTGGAAAAATCTCTTTGGGAAAATGTTAAAGTAAATAATGAACATGTACACATTGTACTTATAATAAAAGTATGTGGAATGAAACTGAGCAGGACCCTGTGGGGCCTTCCCGGGGATAGACCTCCCCCCGCCCACCCCTGTCCCACGCCTCTTGCTGATGGAAAAGATTTAGCCTAATAGGCCTTCCCCAAGTTCTAAAGAGCAAATTTAATCAGAGAAGTCAGAACATGCAGAATCAAAGGAAAACAGTCAAGCAAGACAAAATAATAATAATTTAGCCATAAAAACAAAGTCAAGGACATTTGCTTCCTCCTCAAAGGCTATAGATAATAATCTGAGCCATGTCCTTGAGTTGTCTTAAAGATACTGAACCCCCCATCAGGTGGAGGACGTTAACTGCATGCTGGCCACCAGAATGTATACCCCAGCCCAGAAGGTTGACAATTGAGATTCCTGAAACATCACCCTGTTACCTCACCGTCAACCAACCAGAGAACTGTCCAAGAGCTGATCACACATCCTGTGACGCATTCCATCACACTGTCTTTAAAATCCCTTCCCTGAAAGGGGAGTTCGGGTCTTTTGAACATCGTTCTCTTTGCTTGGCGCCATGCAATAAACACTGTCCTTTCCTTCACCACAGCCCAGTGTCAGTGGATTGGCTTTGCTGCACTTCGGGCAAGCAGACCCAAGTGTGGTTCAGTAACAGGAACCCCATAAGGGCAATAACACTGTTCCTTCCATTTTATAGACAAGGAGAACGAGCCGTAGGGAGAATTAGGCAATTTGCCTAAGTGTGGACAGCTACTAAATAGCAGGTCCCAGGCATGCATGACTGCAAAGGTGGTGCTCTTAAACTCCTTCTGGGTCTCTTCTCTTACAAGAAATTCCCTGCTTTGCTCATCCTGTTTCAGCAGCACTGGCAACCTTGGGGTTCCCCCCGCAGTCCTGCTTCAGGACCTTTGCAGGTGCTGCTCTCTCCACCTGGAATGTGATTCCCCCAGATATCTATCTACACGGCTCCTTCCTCCATCACTCCTTCAGGTCTCTGCCCACCTGTCCCCTTATTACAGAGGAGGCCTTCTCCCAACACAGTAAACTAGTATACCTCCTCTCCCCCTCCCTTTCCCCCTCCCTTTCCCCCTCTCTTTCTTGCTGCTCTTTATCCCTTACTGGTTTGATTGTTCTTTGCCTGGCTCCCCACTGGGACAGAAGTCCATAAGGTCAGAGGTTTTCTTTTGCCCATGGCTGTATCTTCTGTCTCAATGAATGAGTGAATGAATGGGTGGCTGCTGCGATTAGCGTGGCTGATGGGCAGGGCAGAGCCGTAGGGCTCTAGATGCCAAGATTTGAGGGAAAGCCGCCTCCAAGCCCACTGATTTAACTGTACAGCAGGGCCCGGTTCCAGAAGCAGTTCAACAGCCAGGAGTGACACCCGCCTCCCTCCCTCTTCCCCATTCCACTCTTTATCAGAAGATTCACTCTCCCCCCCACCCCACCCTCAGTAAACACTTTCCCCCTTGGGCCTTTTCTGCTCACTGTCTGGATCACAAAGTACTAAAAGTTAGTCTAACTGGGCATGGAAGTCAAGTTTCTGGGGTTGGGTGGGGGGTGAAGGTGAAGGTGAAGGTGGAAGAAGAAAAGTCTGTAAACACCACCTGTTTTATCCCTGAAATCCCCATGAAATCTCTGGGGGAAGAGAAAACTTCCTTCTGGCTGGTCAACTAGAGCTGACTTTTCAAGACTGGCTCAGACTTCCTTGCCTGCACCCCACCCCCTGCCCCTATTCTATTCCAGGTTAATGCCCCTCCTTGACGGCCCCAGTGTTGTGTTGTCACAGCTCTTTGCTTACTTATTTTTTATTTTTTATTTTTTTAGGCTGCGTTGGGCTTTCTCTTGTTGCGGAGAGTGGGGGCTACTCTTCGTTGCGGTGCGCGGACTTCTCATTGCGGTGGCTTCTCTTGTTGCAGAGCACGGGCTCTAGGCGCGCGGGCTTCAGTAGTTGCAGCACACAGGCTCAGTAGTTGCAGCACGTGGGCTCAGTTGCTCCGTGGCATGTGGAATCTTCCTGGACCAGGGCTCGAACCCATCCCCTGCATTGGCAGGCGGATTCTTAACCACTGCGCCACCAGGGAAGTCTCCTTTGCTTATTTACTTATCACACCTTTATTGTCTCTTCTGCTCCAAACTGAAGGGCTTGCCTTTCTTCCTGGGGCCTCAGGGCCATCACAGCCTCTTGCCGATGGCAAGTTCTCAAAGGATTGTTTGTTGATGAAATAAAAGGGGAGAGGGAAGGTGACCGACCTCACATTTTGAGGGCCAGCACTACACATTATAAATCAGTGCTGTGGTTTTCTCCTATGTCGTCTCTAGCTACCAATACCAATGCCAGCCCAGAGTCCCAGAGGTCACTGAGATTTATTGGGGATATATATCTGACTCAAGACGAATGGTGCTTTACCTGCAAAACTAGTGTTGCTGATAGCAGGTTAATTCCGAATTAGCCCAGGAGGTAAAGCACCAGCATCTGGGTCCTCTCCCTCCTTCCTTCCCTCCCTCCAGCCCAGTAGTTATTGTTGAAGCATCTTCTCCAGGCTAACTCCGCAGTGGGGGAGGTGAGGAGTTAGAGTTTAAAGAGGGAGGGGTGGTGGGGGAGCCCTGAGGGTGGGGGAGCCCCACTGGAAACCCCAGCCAGAGACTGATGACCCATCTTTCTCCCAGTTCCCTCTGGCTCCCTGGGAAGCAGGGCCCCTGGCTGGGACGGTTCAGGAATGGTCTCAGTCACATTCAGAAAGAACCTGGATAACTCTCTGTCGCTGTTTTCCAGGTTTTGTTTTCACCCCACCTGCAGAACTGGTCCACCTTCATTCCTGGCCCAGCCAAACTGACAGGAGAGCAGTGACCCAGTGACCATCCCCTCATCAAGCAGCTCCCTCACCAGATGGACTGCCATTCTGATGCCTGGTGTGTGTGTAGGGCGGGGTGGGGGCGGGGTGGTGGTGCTGTGGGTGGCTTTAGGCAGCACGTACACTTTGAGAACCCCTGGTCGAGACTGGAGCCAGCTTTCCCAAACTTGCCGGGCATCCCCTGGAGGTTCTGATTAGGTAGATCTGGGGATGCCCTGAAATCTACATTGGAAGCCCTCAGGTGATTTCATAACCAATGAAAATCAAACTCATTAGCATCTGGCCCCTTCCTACCAGCCGGGCCTAACTTCCTGAGCCTGGCCCTGTGCTATTTGTGGTTAGCTCTGCCTACGACACCCTTTCTCACCCTCAGCATCCATGTGGGGAGCTCTCCACCCATCGAGTCAACCGAGGCTGGGTTTCCAGCCTCGGAAGCCTTTTTCCATCACCCTCATCACCTTTGCAGAGTTAGGTGTGCTCTCTTCTGCTCCCACAGCTCTGTGTGTTTTTCCCACTTGGAGCCTATGGCGGACACTCTGTAGGTTGGACCCAAAGCCCTTCCAACTTGCTCTTTCCTTGGTTTACTCCTTCATTGAAAACACACCTTCTCACTTCCCTTGCACTTGGAAGCTACAAGACAGCTCTGGCCAGTGTTGAATAAGCACAAGTCCACTAGGGTTTCTGGAAAGCCTCAGCGTTCATGGTCCCAGGACTGCACCTTTTCTTCTTCCGACGTGGTTGCAGTGGCTGGATCTGTCATCTTGGCACTTGGAGGGAAAGGCCAGGGGAAACGGAGCCTTCCACCCTTGCACTCTGGGGCCGCTGGGCCACCAGCAACACCCCACTTCCAGACTGCTTATGGGGGCGGGGCATGGTCAGCCCTTATTTATGAATAAACCAACCTTTATTTATGAATAAACTAATAGTTGGCCTTTCTTTGGTTCTAAGTAGAATTGTTACCAAGGCTGTAGCCCCAGAATCCTACCCCTGCCCTGTCCTCAAATGGAAACCAACAGCTCTTATCTAAGTTTCAGGAGGAAGCTGCAAAGAGAAAAAAACAAGAACTAGTTATAACCATCTAGACCCAAGGTGGCGGAAGATTTGACTTCCAGTAGACCTTGAGTCTCATTATAAGCTCATTGTAATACATTAACTAAATGACACACCCACCAGCGCCATGACAGTTGACAATTGCCATGACAACAATCAGAAAAGCCCAAACAAGGACTGAAGAGGAGTGTTGCATCAATTCCAGGTCCAAACCACACCACTGTTCTCGGATGTCATGAATAATCCTCCCACTCTTTCCAATTCCCTCCCTTTTACCTCAACCCTCCTATATATTTGGTGTCTCTGCCTGAATTGGGTTGGGAAGTTTTGATTTGCAAACAAGGCTCCCTCTTCTCCGTTCTTTGACCTTTGAATAAAGCTTGTGCTGTTCCAGTCTCAGCACGGGTTTCGTTACTGGCTACGCGAATCCGCTTGGAAAGAGAACCTCCCTGGTCAAGACAAGGAGTCTCGGCCCAGGCTAGGACCCCGGGGCAGGTCCAGTCAAACAATTTGGTAACAGAATGAGTTCGCTAAGTGATAGACAGCAATGGTGGCTGCTTTCCCTGGGACAGCCTCAGTTCATACCTGTTTTCAGGATGAAATTACTAAATTGCAGCCCTTTCACTCTCGACAGTGTTCTGGTTTGAATTGTAAATTACCCTTTGCATTTTTCTTTTTGCATTAGATGTAATTCATTCCAACTTTTACTAAACTAAATGCGAAACTTCGGAAGTATTAATTAATCTACCCAGCCTCCCTCAAATGAAAATAAGGGCCGTGGTCATGGTGTTGCAGCTAAAGCCTGGGAAAATGATATGCAACTTATAGCTCAGGAAATGTCGGCCATCACTGGTGAGACCCATGTTAGCCCCAGAGAAAACAGGTAAAATCCTTAACGTATAAAAAAATCTTGGCTTGAACTTGAAGATATACAAATGTTGTCTTCTCTGTTCTCACTTTAATATCAGAGTTCAACAGTAAAACTTCCTGTTTTAAATTATCCCATTTATCTCATATCCTCTTGTATTTTTCTAGACTGACCTCACAGAGGGCAGGGATATTTGCTTGTCAGGTTTCATGCTGCCATAGACTCAGTGCTCAGAGAACATTTGTAGGAAGAACTGGATCCCTCTGACAATGTCTCAGAATCTGAGCTTCTAAGATTACACAGGTGGTCTTTAACTTATTTCAAGGCATTTAGGATCAGAAAAAGGTTTTCATGTTAAACATGTCTGCAGAAGCCCAAGTGCTCCTCAAAAATACTTGGATTTGTAACTGAATTGGATTCCTAAGTTTTCCCCATCACTAAAAATCTGATTCCATGAAATCCCCCATGAACATCACCCCAGCTATCATCTAGGACAGTAACACTGACCTTTTAAAGACCCTCTGCCTCTAAATAGCAGAGAGACTGACAGTCCCGCAAAAAGTAGTATAACCTGATGTTCTGGTGAGGGTCCCATGATCACACCATTAGTCTGAGGGTCCTAGGAGATGAGAATCCAGCTGTTTTACCAACGAGCCATGGGAACTGCTCATAATCTGAGTTGCCGATTTATACAGTTGATCAGTATCACTCACCAATCTAAAATCCTTTCAGTGGCTTCTCACTGTGTCGGGGATAAAGTCCAGGGATTCAAGTTGCCAGGATGCTTCAGGAGCCCTAAATGACCTATCCCATCCCTTCAGGCTGATGTCCACCAATTCCACCTTCCTTGCATTTTCTCACAAGCCCCACACCTTATTAATGGTCCTTCTGATTGGAATGCCTTCCCTCACCTGACTAGCTCCTACTCATCCGTCAGAAGCCACCTCCTCTGGGAGGCCTTCCCAGGTTGAAGAGAGGTGAGCGACAACCCCTAACCAGACAGAGAAATCAGAATGCCCCCAAATGGGGGGTTGAACAAATACACTATTGTGTAAAATGAAATAAAAATGGAGATGTGAGTTTTCTTATTTCTCTATTAAGCAGTTTAAAAATACTGTAATTAGGGCTTCCCTGGTGGCGTAGTTGTTGAGAGTCCGCCTGCCGATGCAGGGGTCATGGGTTCGTGCCCCGGTCCGGGAAGATCCTACATGCCGCGAAGCGGCTGGGCCCGTGAGCCATGGCCGCTGAGCCTGCGCGTCCGAAGCCTGTGCTTCGCAACGGGAGAGGCTGCAACAGTGAGAGGCCTGTGTACCGCAAAAAAAAAACACAAAAAAACCAAACTGTAATTACATTATGTTCATGGTCAAATACTCGAGTGTACAGTGAAGGGTTAATCTCTCACTTCCTCCTGGCTCCAGTCTTCCCTGAGGCCCCCACTGCTGTCAGTTTCTTGGGTGGTCTTCCAGAGATGTTCCACATATACATAGGTATATAAAAGTCGAAGTGAGAGAGGTAAGAGGGGACATGAAATACATTTAAGACATGGTTCCTGCTCCTGAGAAACACAGCCTTCTTGGGACGGTAAGTCAGTCCCAACCCATTAGCTGGCAGCATGGAGCAGTATGTGGGAACCTGTATGGTCCTCACTCAAGGCCACTCAGAGCCAGGATTCAAGGCCCAAGCCCGGGCTGATTTCATAAACCATCACCATCCGTAAGTAAAGATGATGCCACCCATAAGTAGAATGAAAACACGCTTCCCAGACCCAGTCCCTATAAATAGCTTGAATACACATTTTAATCCTTGTTTTGTAGAGTTCCAGCTCTTGGGCTTTTTTTTTTTTTTTTTTTTGCGGTACACGGGCCTCTCACTGTTGTGGCCTCTCCCATTGCTGGAGCACAGGCTCTGGACACGCAGGCTCAGCGGCCATAGCTCACGGGCCCAGCCGCTCTGCGGCATGTGGGATCTTCCCGGACCGGGGCACGAACCCGTGTCCCCTGCATCGGCAGACAGACTCTCAACCACTGCGCCACCAGGGAAGCCCAGCTCTTGGGCTTTTAAAGCTGGGATACATCTGAGTCTGGGGTTGGAAACTAGGACTGGCACGGGGCAATAAAATTAACCATGCGTCAAGCTTTTTTGCTTGAACTCTAGTTACAAGTTATTACAGGAAAAACAAAAATTCTCTATGAAGTGGAGCCACTGTGATGAAACTTAGGCTCCAAGAACAGGACCCACGTGGAAATGTGGCATCTTTTGATCTGCAACTTCACTTAGACCATCTGATAAATGAGGAAACCCATGGAGGCAAAATGACTTGCCTAAGGTCACCGGGTTAGTTTTGACAAAATGAAGACTAAAGCATGTGGTTCCAACTCTGGGTTGAGTGCAGTTTCCACAGCACAGCCTCCCCCAACACAAAAGAACAATGTGAGTATGTTAATATCCTTCCCTGACACACAATCTGGGTCCCTTCTCTTACTTCAAGTGGGAACTGATGAGAAAGTCAGGCTTGAAAGATCAGGTCAGGGACTCAGCTACTACTGACTGTCATGGTTCCCAGCTGGAATCCATAGAAATGGAATGACTGAATTAAGCAGAAAATGTCTCAAAAGGTTAATGGGCAGTTCACAGAACCATCCAGATGCTTGAGAACTAGGCTCAAAGCTACACAGTCAGAAACATCACCCCAGATAGAAGCTTCATGTGTGCCATGCCCCTGCAACACCAGGAACCCAGGTCTGCTACACTCTCCCCAACTGAAACATAGGAAGTGCTGGGGCCAAAAAAAAAAAAAAAAAAAGAGAGAGAGAGAGAGGGAGGGAGAGAGAAATGTCCTCCAGCTACTTGAGCTGGTGCACAAGGAAGACAGGTCCTGGAGCTGGCGGTTGGGGAGAGGAGAGCCCTCGGCAGGGACAGGGGACAGGTGGGTCTAGCCAAAAAGTGTAATTTGAGTTCGTGGTACAGAAACGTGGTGTGAGAGGCATAACTCCACCGTCCCCAACACCCCAGGACAAGAGTTGCCAAATGCAAGTCACATGCTGGGGGAAACTGCAAACACAGGAAGGGAAATTGAGCAATCCCAAGGAGAAATGACGTCCTTAATATGTTCCGGGAGGAAGGGAAGGTTCATTTCTCCCAGCCTTGGTTGAGAGATCATTTGACGGGGGAGGAGGAGGAAGAGGCTAATGCATGACAAACACTCGCTTTCTTTGAATGCCAGGCAGGAGCTGGACTGTAGTTTACATATCTCCTGTAATATGGAGAAGAGTATCAACCTCGAGGAAGAAAGGGAAATGGTACAATCTGGATAAGTTGGGAGGGGTCGGGGAAAGACTCCTTTCCACTTGTCACACCCTCCTGGCTTCTCTCCCTCTCACAAACCTCTCTTAGAAGGAGGAGGGGGCAGGCCGTGGAGGGCTGCCTAAGCCCCACCTCCTGCTTTCCTTCCAGTGGGGTCTCCGGCCAGCTGGCCAGCTGCAAGCACAGCTGTAAAGGAGCCAGCCCTGGAGCAAGGCTCAGGGCTTTCAGCATTTCTGACCAGGTGCGGGGAGCGGGGCGGGATGCAGTGGGGTGGGTGGTGGTCTAATTCTGGGGATGGTATTAGGAAGTTGGTTATTGCCTAGTTCACCTAAATCTACATCACTAAATCAAGATACCTCGATTTTAGACGTGGTCAGTTCTCTGGAATTCAATTTATACAGAGTCACAGAAATTCACTGATAGCACTGAAAGAAGTCTTTAAATTTGTTTCTCATTCTGGACCACACTGCCAGCAAGGCACTTCATATGAAATATTTAAAATATAAATTTCTAATTGCCTTCCAAGCATGGCACAATTATAGCTCATTTCCTATATACCTGTATCAGTAGAGAGAGCTAAAATAATTTGGTAAATGGCAACATTAAAAATAGGCTGCAGGGCTTCTCTGGTGGCACAGTGGTTAGGAATCCTCCTGCCAGTTCAGGGGACAGGGGTTCAATCCCTGGTGCAGGAAGATCCCATACGCCACGGAGCGACTAAGCCCCTATGCCGCAACTACTGAGCCCGCATGCCACAACTACTGAAGCCTGCGTCCCTACAGCCCATGCTCTGCAGCAAGAGAAGCCACCGAAATAAGAAGCCCGCACACCGCAACAAAGAGTAGCCCCCGCTCACCTCAGCTGGAGAAAGCCCACGTGCAGCAACGAAGACCCAACACAGCCAAAAATAAATGAAATTAAAAAAAAAAATAGGCTGCAATTTTTGTAAGCCAAGGCATCAGACCCTGCAGGTTGACTAATCTAATACCAATTCCCAATTCCCTTCTCCTTGGCCTCTTCCATCATATAGTCTGGGTGGGGAAATACTCTCTTTCCCAGAATTTCTTGCAGCTGAGAGTGCTATGTGACATAGTTCTGGCCAATAAAGTAGAAGCTGAAGAACCCTGAGAGCTTCTGGGAAAACTTTTGCTTCCTTGACAAATGGGACCAAAGCTGCTGGTGCTACCCCCATTCACCCTCATTCTTATCTTGAATGAGGCCATGATGCTTGGAACTATAGTGACCATCTTAGGGGTAGGAGGTGGTACATAGGTCCCAAAGCTAGCTTGTTAGAGACGATGAATGAGAAAGATAGAAATTGCTTGGGGTCCAGTGGAACCAATACCAACATCATCTCCGGACTTCTTACTATGCTAGGAAACAAACTCATTTCTTGAACAATAAATCAGGTTTTAGGTAATGGGTAGCCTAAAGCTTTTCTGCCTGACACTCTCTATTTTGGCACTTCTTCATTTTTGAATGTAGAAGAGCTGTCAAAAAGTGGAAATGGCTGGACTTCCCTGGTGGCGCAGTGGTTAAGAATCCGCCTGCCAATGCAGGAGACACGAGTTCGAGCCCTGGTCCGGGAAGATCCCACATGCCGCGGAGCAACAAAGCCCATGTGCCACAACTACTGAAGCCTGTGCACCTACAGCCTGTGCACCTAGAGCCCGTGCTCTGCAACAAGAGAAGCCACCGCAATGAGAAGCCTGCGCACTGCAACGAAGAGTAGCCCCTGCTCACAGCAACTAGAGGAAAGCCCGCATGCAGCAATGAAGACCCAACACAGCTAAAAATAAATTAATTAATTAAAAATAAAAATAAATTTTAAAAATAATAATAATAAATAAGTTTAACTAATGTCCAATCAGTATGCCTTATGAATGCTGTAGTTTCCTTGGTATTCTCATCTTCCTGTGCTTAGTATAAAGGAAACTGCTTATCTACATAGAAGTCATATCACCATACTTATCAGTTATTTTCCCAATCAAGAAATATTCTTAATGACAAAAGAAAGGACATTTACATACCCAGTTAAATATCTGTCTAATTAGACAAGAAGCCAAAAAACCTGACACTCCAGGTCAATACCAGACACCAGATAAACCCAATCAGATGGCAGTTGCCATATAAGCATAGTTGAATTTAATGTTCAGTTGTTAATCCTTTTAGGGTGTTATCGCTCTACCTCGGCGTTTCCCCAAATCCCTAGGCTCTGCATCCCCATCCAGGTAAGATCTTTATCTGGCTGGCAGCTAGCTTTGACCCACTTATTGGAGCCCACACTGGCAATATCTTGCTTGAAACTGGTGATGAGCTGAATCCTGCACACAGGTGTGTTTTGTTGGGTCTGTACCGCATTTTAGGAAAATGTGAGCTATGTCCAGTTAAACAGAGCAGATGGATTATAGGAGATTTTCTTATCTTCTTACAGAGACACAACTTAAACATTAGTAAAGGAATTAAAATAAAAAAAAAAGGACTTCCCTGGTGGTCCAGTGGGTAAGACTCCGAGCTCCCGAAGCAGGGGGCCCGGGTTTGATCCCTGGTCAGGTAACTAGATCCCGCATGCCACAGCGAAGTCCTGGAGCAGCCTAAATAAATATGTAAATAAGTTTTTTTTTTTTTTAAAAAGCCTTAGGACAAAGAGAATAGGAGAGAAGACATAAGAAATTTCAAGATGTTTTGGGGAAGGTAGGAGAGTAATAAAAGATCTAGCAGAGCAGAAGAAAATAGAAACTAAAATGCTTGCAGAGGGGAGATTGGTGAGAATAGGGGGATTTCCCCCTAAACCCCTAAGAGGTCAAGGCTACAAGTACAAGGGAAGGTCTGGCTGAGAGTGAACACAGGGGAATTAATGCAAAATCTGTAAGACCACCCCCATCCCCAAAATGTAGACTAAGTTAATTTAAAGGGCTCCAGGAAGAGGAGAGGGCAAGGATGGAAGCATAGGACTGAACACAAGGGGATCAAATACTTGACAAACGGTTGGACCCTCAGCTTCCCCTTCTTCCCCATTCTTGTCTGCTCCCAGAACGCCTGTAACCAGGTTGTTACATCTTAGGTAGTATATTAGGGATTTTCCTCTGGGAAACCAAAAATCCCCAGAGAAAAACCCTTTATATGAGGACATTAGGGAGTTTGGTAAGAAAAAAATCATCTCCTTCCCCATCAGGCTAAGGAGCCACCTTCAGTGAACAAAGCCTGTTCCCACATGTAGTTTCCAGTGAGACTTTTAAAGCCTCATTTTTAAATATAAGCAGGGAACCAGTGCATACCAGATGTTTTTAGACACCTCAAGCTGTAAAGGAGAAAAGGCAAACAAAATGAAGGGGAAAAAAGAGAAAAAAGGATCTCTGAGGAACAGAGACAACACAGAAAAGAGACCAATAATTAAAAGTTTTAATTAATATCTCAGCTAGGTAAGGGAAGATCTTATAATCATACAATGAGATTAGGAAGCTCCAAAAAAGGAACAGAGAACAGGTAAAAGTCCTTAAAAATTGACCATATGATGGAGAAATAAAACAGTCCAAAGAATAATTGGAAGTGAAATCAAGAAAATCTTCCAGAAAGTAGAACAACAACAAAAAAGAGATGAAAAAGAGGAAAGAAAAGACAGTTAAGGAACAAATCCAAATATCCCAAAGCTCCCTCCATCCCCTGAAGTACACTGGGAGAACACTGACCATGGCCTTTGGGGACAGGGACACTTGGACCTTTCTAGTCCTCCTGAAAATGGGACCATTCAGAGCTGTGGTGGCCTGTGAATTATAGTAGGGAAAGGGGCAGCAGTGACCAGAGATCCTAGAAGTCACCTTGAATTATGGAGATCACATTCTAAGCCTCATTTTAAAAATTATTATTTAAATATTATCAGTTTATTTTTTTATATAGGTACTACATTAAATATTCAAAAGGTTCAAAGTGAAAAGTCTCTTTCCCACTCCCATCCCCTAGCCCTCCAGTCCCCTAACTGGATTCCATATCCCCCAGTTTCCAGTAACATTTTCCTGTAAGTCCACATTTTCTCCAAATACCACTGGGTTTGTATAAATAGTCTTGCTCAAGGTACCTTGAGCTTTCACAAACTCTCCCCTCAAAGTCCTTCCAGCTTCTGCCCACTGCCCTGTTCCAAAGCACTTCCACATTTTTAGATATTTGATATAGCAGCCCCCAAATCTATATTAGTTACCTAACGCTGCATTACAAATTAACCCAAAACTTAGCAGCTTAAAAAAAAAACAGCAAATATTTATTAGTTCATGTACTTTCAGTGGGTCAGGAATTTGGGCACATCTTAGCTGCTGGTTCTGTCTCTGGGTCTCTCATGAAGCCATAGTCAAATGTCAGCTGGGGCTGCAGTCATCTGAAAGCCTGACTGGAGCTGGAGGATCCTCTTCCAAGATGGGTCACTCCCATGGTTGTTGGCAGGAGGCCTCAGTTCTTCTCTACCTGGACCTCTCCATAGGGCAGCTTGAGTATCCTTATGACATGTCAATGAATTATCCAAGAGAGAAGAAGACAGAATCCACAATGTCTTATGCCCTAGTCTTGGAAGTCACACACCATCATTTCTGTGATGTCCTATTGGTGTGACTAACAAGTCAGCCCAAAATAGCCCATACAGGATGTGACTATCAGAAGGCTAGAATCTGGGGGGGTGGGATCTTGGAGCCTGACAATCATACCTTCCTCAGAAGCAAACAATATCACTAGCCTCTTATATGTCCTTTCAGAGTTATTTTATTCAGAAACAAGCAATTATAAATATATGTATCTTTGCTTCCCTCCTTTAGACAAATGGTAGAATACTACATATACCATTCTGTACCTTGCTTTTCTCACTTAAAAATACATCATGGTGATCATTCCACATTATTATTTAATGCATGCCTACTTCTTTTTTTTTATAAATGTATTTATTTTTATTTATTTTTGGCTACATTGAATCTTTGTTGCTGAGTGCGGGCTTTCTCTAGTTGTGGCGAGGGGGGCTACTCTTCGTTGCGGTGCGCGGGCTTCTCACTGCGGTGGCTTCTCTTGTTGCGGAGCATGGGCTCTAGGTGCGTGGGCTTTGGTAGTTGTGGCACTTGGGCTCAGTAGTTGTGGCTTGTGGGCTCTAGAGCGCAGGCTCAGTAGTTGTGGTGCACGGCCTTAGTTGCTCCGCGGCATGTGGGATCCTCCCGGATCAGGGTTCGAACCTGTGTCCCCTGCATTGGCAGGCGGATTCTTAACCACTACGCCACAAGGGAAGCCTGAAAGTCTACTTCTTTTTCACATCTGTATAGTGTCCCACTGTATAAATGAAGGATAATTAATTAAACCAGTCCTCTATTGTGGGATGTATAAGCTAGTCGGAATCTTTTTTTTTTTTAAGAGCAGAACCTGGCTCACATACTTCTAGTCATACAACTTTAGTCAAGTTACTTAACCTCTTTGAACTTGAGTTCCGTCATTTGTAAAGCAGGAATTTAAAAAGTCCCTCCTTCACACCTCACAGGGTCATTGGAAGAATTAAGTGAGATCAGTATGTAAAGCAAATAGCACAGAGTCCTAGCTGGGCAGTGCTTGGTCATGTGTGTTGTCTTCCTTTTCACTGTAATGAGCCCCCAGAGCCTGTCCCTGCCCTGGGGACGTGCTTTCCTATTTCCAGTCCCACACACTGGTATCTGGCTTCACCTCCTGGCTCAGCAACAGGAGGTTCAAACTGGAAGAAAGGACTCCAGCACGCTCTCCAAGGGAGCCTGTAGGGGGCTCTCTGACTGCTTCTCACGCCCTTGTATTGTCACACATTTGCCACAGGGCCAGCCCCGGCTGTTTGCCTCCCCGACACTGACCTAGCTGGCAAGGACTGCAGAGAAAAGTCGGGCACATCCTAGGGATGTTACCGCAGAGCAAACATGAGTTTGCTGGCTGGGTGGATCCCAGTCAACAGGGAGATAAACGGATTAAAGACAAACAGGTCAGAACTCCCTGCCATGGAAACAGGAAGAAGGCAGGTTGCTGCCTCTGTTTGGGGTTGGTTTATCACCTATCTATCTATCTATCTATCACCTATCTATCTATCTATCTAATAAATAAAACAGCTTTAATGACATATTCATATGCCATGCAATTCACCCATTTGAGGTGTACAACTCAGTGGTTTTTACTATATTCAAGAATTGTGGGGAATTCCCTGGCGGTCCAGTGGTTAGGACTACGTGCTTTCACTGCTGAGGGCCTGGTTTCAATCCCTGGTCAGGGAACTAAGATCCTGCAAGCTTCCAAGCATGGCCAAAAAAAAAAAAAAAAAAAAAAAAAAAAAAAATTGTGCAACCATTGTAACAATGTCATCATCCAAAAAAGAAACACCATGCCCACCAGCAGTCACTCTCCCCTTCCCATCCCCACCCCTCTAGTCCCAGGCAACTGCGAATGTACTTCCTGTCTCTATGAATTTGCCTATTCTGAAAAATTTCATATAAATAGAATCCTATAATATGCAGTTTCATGATGTTTTCAAGGTTCATCCATATTGTAGCATGAATCACTGCTTTATTGCCAAATCATATTCCTTTCTATGCATGTATTGCATTTTGTTTATCCGTTCATCAGTTGATGGGCTTTGGGGCTGTTTCTACTTTTTGGCTATTATGAATAATGCTGCTATGAACATTCAAGTACAAGTTTTTGTGTGGACATATGTTTTCCTTTCTCTTGGGTATATATCTAGGAGTGGAATTGCTGGTTCATATGGTAACTCTATGTTTAACTTTTGGAGGAATTCCAAACTATTTTCCAAAGTGGCTGTACCATTTTACATTCCCACCAATAGTATATGAGTGCTCCAATTTCTCCACATCCTCACCAACACTTGTTATTATCTGTTTTTTCTATTATAGCCCTCCTAGTGAGTATGAAATAGTATGTCATTGTAGTTTTGATTTGCATTTCCTTGATGAATAATAATGTTGAGCAGCTTTTCATAAGCTTATTAGCCATTTGTATATCTTTTTTGGAGAAATGTCTATTCAGAGCCTTTATCCACTTTTAATTGGGTATTTTTTTTTATTGTAGATTGTAAGAGTTCTTTACATATTCTAGTGGGGGGGTCTTATTTTAATCTTTTTGAAAGTACTGTTTTCTCAGTCATATGCATTCTTACACTAGAGTAGTAACATGTTTGAATAAAGAATACAAATAGATGGGTTTATCAGGATGTTAAAGTGTTTGCAATCTGGTGCAACATTATGGGAGCCCTAGAGACCCCTGGAATCCAGGAGATACAGATAGCAACTTTAAAAGAATCTGTTCAATCTCAGTAAAGATATTTCCTTTGTGTGTTTCTGTGCCTTCCTTGAATGGAAGGAAACAGAAATGTTCTACTACCTCAAGTTCACATCCCCAAGGGGAAATGACTCTGCAGGCAACAGCAGAAGAGAGGCTATGGGACATTCCACCGTGCAACGGACATCATGATCTAGAAGAGCTTTCATTATTTCAGGCCTTCTCATTTCATTTCAATAAACATTTAATGAGGATTTCTTATATGTCACAAATAGAGAAACAAAGATGAATAAGTCATGGAGGGAGAAATGGACACAAACAAAAGATTTTTCAATGCTGAGTGAACAGACATTGTCCAAAGCATGCTGGGAGTGTGGAGGAAGGGGCAATTCCCTTTGTCAAGAAGGGGTACTGGTGAGAAGCGAGATAGGGAATTACGGTAGCTTCACGGAGGAGATGATGTTCAAGCTGGTCTTGAAGAGTGAATATGAGCTTGTCAGGTGAACAAGGAGAGTTAATAGCATGTGCAAGATCATAGAGGCATAACAGAGCCTTTATAATGAATGGCTCCTGTGCCTTTATAATGAATGGCTTTTGGATGAATCCATGAATTCCTATAGGGGAGTTTGATTCCAGCCCACCTTTAGGTTCAGAGTGGACGTGTTGAACAGAAGGATAGGGCTAGGGAAGAGAGTTCACCCCAATGCAGGATGGGGCTGTCTGAGAGTTCAGCCTGATTCCTTAGTTTTTAAGGTCCACGCTGGGTTGGATCTAGCCCATACACAAACTCTCAGATGGAGCATCATTCTATCTCCTGTGAAAAAGTCAGGGAGAGGCGCCTCTAACCACAGAGAGGGGTGGGTATAGCACCATAAAGGCGATTGGTGAGTGTGGAAGGGAGGGGACTCAGAAGACACACTGTATTTGTTCTACACCTCTGTTTGTCCTTACATCTAACCTAGTGTCTACAGACTTATAATGAGTAACTAAATCAATGACGTCAAAGCTGGACTCTTGGTGTAAAACAGGTACTTTTCTTCAGTCTTAAGTGCCAAAACACATTCCATTGCCCCTGGACCCTTGTGCTCAGGAAGCTGGTAGGAGGCCAATCACAGTTTTCCAAGAAGCTCCAGGTGAGCAGCCAGCTGGCTGTGAATTTAGTCCCTGCTGCCCTTGTCTGGATTTGACCTGCTGCCCTAGGTGTGTGTTGCAGTGTGAGAGCCTGGTGTGTCGGTCAGGAAGCTTCCTGATCTCACTGAAAGCTCAACTCAAAATGGCTTCAACAATAATGAAAAGTATATTCACAGAACAAGAATTCTGGAAGTCAGGTGGCTTCAGAGTTGGTGAACTTACCAGTCAAATTGGGTCATCAAGGACTTAAGTTCTTGCCATTTCATCTTCAGTGTACTGGCCTGTCCCCTTCAATGTCATAGGTCAGCTCCCCTCATGGTCCTAAGATGGCTGCTGCAGCTCTGTGCTTCACACTGCAGATATCAATGCCTAGCATTAGAAAACGTCTAATTCACCTCTCTTTAGGAGCAAAGTCCTCTTTTTTAGGACTTTCCCAAAAGTCCCCAGCAGACTTTCTCTCACATCTTAATGCCTATAATGACTTCACATACCCTTGCCTATCAATGACAGGCAAAGGGAGCAGACAACTGTGATTTGCTTAGAATCTGACCAATCAGGATTCAGCCCCTGGGGCTTGAGAGGAGGCCAACCTCCCTTGAAGCTACCACCACCTGATACCCAATTAAAGCTGAGGTCTGTTGGGTAAGCAATTAACAATGCTTGCCACACACAGGTCTCTGGTGGGCATTGCACATGCTTTATGGGCTTTTTGAGGACAAACTCTTCCATTGGAGATTTATCTGCATAAAGTAAATCTATTTTACTTCTACGAGTTCTGTTTTGTTCATTTTCAACAGCCCTTGCTCATTACTCAGACTTTTAAGTGTCCCATTTTGAATGTCCCAGCTCTGATAATGTCAATATCAGGTGTTTTTACAAGTCTGATTCTGCATTTGTGTCCTGTAGGCTACCATTTGTGATGCCTTGTTTCCTTATGTGTTTATTGATTTTTCTCAATTTTCTTCTAATTTATCTACAGAAATTCTTTGAGCCCAAACCTAAAAGTGTTTTTTTTTTTCAGAAAGAATCTGTGCTTGTTTCTGTCGGGCACTGGAGAACACTGTCTGCCAAAGACCACTGTACATCCTCAGTTTGGGGTTTTAAAGTTCAGGCTGCATCCCTGGGTGAGAACCAGCTTGGGTTTCAGATTTCTTGGGGGTGGGCTTAGGGAAGGAGTTCCCCACTGTTCTCAGTGCCAAGATTTAAGACAGGCTATTTTCCTTGTAGACTGCTGGGGGCAGGGGTGGCATTTTTAATTCATCTTTACCATGAGGGTGTGGACATTTGGGACCCCGTATTTGTGAGGGGCTCCCTTACTAAAATCCTCACATTCTGCAGGCCCCAGAGCCTCGCTAGGTCAAGAAGTCAGTCAAGTTCACCAGATCTGGCAAAGCCCTCAAGGTCAAAGCTGCCTTCAGTGCTTTTCTCTGCTCCTAGCCTGAGGATTTCTAGCTCTCTGGACAGTTCACAGATACTTTCCAGATGATACGGTTACTATTTCATTGTGGTAATTGACTGCTCAGTGGGAGAGTCAGTTGTTAGCTAGTCTGCCATGTTACCAGACACACAAGCTATTTTTCTAATTCTAAACTCATATTCATCGGTTAACAAAAACTGTGAAAGAAAGATTTAAGGTGAAGGAGCCCTTTGGAAAAGTCAATTTTCTCTTTTTAAAAATATGTATTTTTGACAGGCAATTGGTCCACATAGTACAACACTCAAAAGGTACCATAGGACATTTAGTCTATTTGGACATTAAAGTTTCCTTCCCACCATCCCCTTCCCCAGCAGCCCCTTATTTCCCTTATCTTCCAGAGACAGTCTATACACATATAGAAATTACACATATCCTTCCCCTACTCCACCCCCTTTTTAAAAAAAAAACGCAAATGATGGCAGGTTATTTTTCACCTAACAATATATCTTGGAAATTGTTCGCAACTACTACATAAAGAGCTTTTTCATCCTTTTGTATGGCTTCATAATATTCTGTTATATGGATAGTATAACCTACTTAAGCAGTCCTCTATTTTTGGACATTTAGGTTGTTCCCAGGCTTCTAAACAGTATGACAATGAATAACCTGGGGCATATATCATTTTATGCCTCATGAATATATCTGTAGGATAAATTCATGAAGGGGAATTGCTGAGTCAAAGGGCAGGTGCATTGGTAATTTTTTTTTTTTTTTTTTTTTTGCGATACGCGGGCCTCTCACTGTTGTGGCCTCTCCCGTTGCGGGGCACAGGCTCTGGACGTGCAGGCTCAGCGGCCACGGCTCACGGGCCTAGCTGCTCCACGGCATGTGGGATCTTCCTGCACCGGAGCACGAACCCGTGTCCCCTGCATCGGCAGGCAGACTCTCAACCACTGCGCCACCAGGGAAGCCCATTGGTAATTTTGATAGAGATTACCATATCACTCTCTATAATGGTTGTAACAAATTGTACTTAATTCCAACATCAACATATAACGTGTGCTATTGATCTTTGTCAAGCTGATAGGTTAAACACAGTATCTAATAAACAAGAAACAAGCTTCTTGGCATCCTAGAGAAGTAACTAGTAGGCAGGAGGCCTGAGAAAATACTGTGACCCCTGTTGACCCAGAAAACAACTCCATCAAATCAATTCCTAGGATCTCCAAATAGACAATAGACTGGATTAAAAATTGGAAGTACTGGGGACTTCCCTGGCAGTCCAGTGGTTAAGACTCCGCGCTTCCACTGCAGCGGGTGTGCGTACAACCCCTGGTCAGGGGAACTAAGATCCTGCATGCCTCACAACGCAGCACGTCCAAAAAGAAAGAAAGAAAAGGAAGTAGCAAAGAATTTTGGCAAAGAATTCTCTCTGACTTAGTCAGATAGAAGATTAAAAAAAAAAAATTCTAGTCTTCCTTCCTAAAACAAGTTCTGATAAAAACCCCTAAACATCCAAAGTCAACTAAGTACAGAAAGTTTAAGGCAAAGGAATTTCCCTGTGTCCCGCCAGGAAGAGGAATGTTTATAATCTCTGCACCGGTTAACATAGTTACCCAAAGAATTAGCTTCCTTTGTTTTAATTTCTATCAGGTGGGAGAGCATACCACAGCTATCCCAGCAGAATTTTCTGTGATGCTGGAAATGTTTCATATCTAAGCCATCGATATGGAAGCCACTAGCCATGTCTGGCTATTGAGTCCTTGAAATGTGGCTGGTGTGACTGAGGCATTGAATTTTTAATTTTATTAAATTTTACTTAATTTAAATGTAAACAGCCACGTGTGGTTAGCGGCTACCATCTTGGACTACACAGTTCTGGGGAGTCAAGTTTAAAGTTTTCTTCTGCTAAGAGAGATGCCCATTTCTTACTGGGTCAGGATGCTCCAGACTGCAACATTGGGACATAAATGGGGTTGTCTTCTCAACTTTACTCCAGATTTCTCTTCTCTGCTCAGGGCCTACTTTCCCCTCAGCTTGTTGAACTTCTAGCCCTTCTCCTCAGACTCTCCCCACATCATGCCCCTTCTGATCTGCTCCAACCCCTCCCAATTCAGGTTCATTTTCTTATCTCTCCATCTTCTTGTTCACCAGCCATCTTGGCTATACCTAGAAGACTTCCTCTTCAAAGCCAGTCATGCTCTGCGAGATATGTTCTTGAACAAAGACATTTCACCCCCTGTGAGAAATTATGTATTCAGCGCATAAAGGAATATTTCGTTCTCCTCAGCACACTACGCTTCACCTTACTCAACAGCGTGGTTTTCCTCATGAGTGCTATGTTCCCTTCCCTTTATGATACAAGAGGTTTTCATGGTTCCCATGTTGGTTTTTTTCTACCTTTTGAGCTTTGAAAATTGAGAGATTTATCTAAATGTCCTATAAGGCCCTGAAATGAGTAAAGTGATTCTCTTGGGATCCCATCACTATCTCCCCCCTCCTCCCCACCTCTCCCAGATGCAGCTTTGAGGATCTTCTTAATTTGAAAGCCTCTTTGATCCTCAGCCTAAGGGTAGAAGGAAGGGCTCCAGGGCTATAAACTGATGGGCAGAGATTTTGATTCTAGGTGTTTGATGGTGCACCTCTGCCAGCTTTCTCTGATGGGTGTGTGACAAGCCTGGAGGCCCCAGGTCCCAGGTAGAATCTAGCCTATTGTTGTGGCCACCAACTCAGGAAGGCACTCCCTCCACCTTCTTTATGAGGTAGTCACTTGTAACCTTGGGCCTCACACACAACTGTTTTTTAAAGGTAAAAGAGATTGCAAGTGGAGTGATGACTTAGGGCCCATTTTTACCTTTCATTTTCTGTTCCTTCTAATTAGGAGAGTCAGTGGGATCCAGGATCGCCATTTATTGCAGGACTCTGCTTCCTGAAGGGAAAAAGAGTCAAGGTCAAGGTGTTTCTCCTTCAATGCAGACTATCTGCTGTAGTCCAGTAGAAATTCTTCAATGATATCCTTTTCTAGCTCTGTTACTGATGCTCTTTTACTTGTGTTTTATTCCTTTCTTTCAGGAACTGGGGTTGCAAGGTGGTATGGAATTAGATGTTAGCCTTCAAAGTCACCATCTTATCCAAAAGTACCAATACTTTCTTTCTTTTTTTCCCTAATTCATAGAAAAGCTCTTTAAGTTTAAATCAGATACTCATAACATTTTGAGTCTTGACCATGTCTGGAGAAAGGGCCTACTCACATAAATATACTATCAAAACCCAACTGCTATAGCACACAGGGAGACAGGGTAGCATTGCCTCTATTTTCAAGATAATCTTTGGATTTCTTTACTCCTGTTCTGTTGGGGGGGGGGGGGGAAATGGGTTTAGAGAAATCTGAACAGTTCCCAAAAATAATAACCTGTTGAAAATTCCTTTTGCTACAGTTTTCTCAGGAAGCCGAGCAAGCCTTTCCATTTCCTAGTGGGTCCCTCGAAGGTCAAAAGAACAGGGAATGTTTGCAAAGGCATCTTGTTTGCTTTTGTTCCCACCAGCACTTAGATTCCCTGGGAACACCAGACTTTAATAAGCAAAATAATCTAAGGAGAGGAAGAAATAGCAGGCACCCTTTAGATGGAATGCACTGCAGCCAGAACATCGACCTGGGGATGGCTTTGCACCACATTGGTATTTTGAACTTGGAAAAGTTCCGTTTGGTAAATGCATAGATTTTTTTTCATTTTACCTATTGACCCCCTTCATTTAAAAAATAAAATAGTTAACAAGATTTAACTAAATTTTCAAAACCCAATACACATTTTGGCTTTATGTAAGTAATTTCCCTTTAAAATTTTGATACTTATTAAATATAATTGTATTGCCTTTTAATTCTAATAGCTAACATTAAGTATTTTAGAAGTAAAATAAGGGACTTCCCTGGTGGTGCAGTGGTTAAGAATCCACCTGCCAGTGTCCGGGACATGGGTTCGAGCCCTGGTCCAGGAAGATTCCCACATGCCGTGGAGCAACTGAGCCCATATGCCACGACTACTGAGCCCACGTGCCACAACTACTGAAGCCCGTGTGCCTAGAGCCCACTCTCTGCAACAAGAGAAGCCACCGCAATGAGAAGCCCAAACACCGCAACGAAGACCCAGCGCAGCCAAAAATAAATAAATAAGAAATAAAATAAGTTCTTTGAAAGTTTATGAAAAGTAATTATTTTGATTTTATACTTTATCTATTTATTTTATTTTTATTTTTGGCCAGGCCACACAGCATGTGAGATCTTAATTCCCTGACCAGGGATCGAACCAGTGCTCCCTGCAGTGGAAGCACACAGAGCCCTAACCACTGGACTGTCAGGGATTTCCCTTTAATTTATATTTTGATAAACTATATTCAAATTTTTTACACTTTGAATACAATAAGAACATTTTTTTTAATCCTTTAGGTCATTACTGTCAACAGAACACAACTATGTGAAAAATGTTGATTATCACAATTTTGTTATAATTTTGCTGAAATGAAGGTACAAAGTACAAAAAATAAATTTCATGAAACAAATATAGAATAACTTACAAAGTACACTTGCTTTATTTTATTACTCTCCCAAACATCCCTGACCCATCAACTGAACAGCAAGACAAGAGTTCCAACAGTTATTCTTGGTAGCCTTTGATAATTTACTGATTTGGGCATATAAAACTATAGCTTTACATGTATTTTTAAATATTGTCATTTCAAAGATACAGTTGTCAAGACTGGAGAGTGGAGCACATTTTATTTAGCAGTGTGTTCACCTGATCTATGATTTTTAACATTTAGGCATAGGGTGTGTGGGCCTCTGTGAGTGCATTAGTCCCAGGGCCTGCAAATGTCAGGGGTGACTCTAATCAGAGCTTCCCCAGGGATCATGGTGCGATCTTCTGCACTCAGCTTATCTCTTGAGGAGGAGTTCTTCTAGAATTCTAAGAAATATCATTTCTTCCACCTTACACCTAAAAGATGATTTATTTCAAGTCTCTTGACCATCAGGTTCTAGCTGTCACATAATTTGCCTTTTCAGTGTGATGCTCTCCTACTGAACCAGGGCTGGGGCTTTCCAAACAAAAAATTAAGAACAAAACCCAGTAAGAACTAAAGAGCTGGAAACAGGCTGAGTTCTATGACACCTTGCTATTTCAAGTGAGGTCCTGGGAGCAGAAGCATTGGTGCTCCCTGGAAGCTTGCTTGAAATGCAAAATCTCAGGTCCCACCCAAGACTGACTGAATAAGAATATGCATGTTAATCCCCAGTTCATGGGTGTGCCCATTAGGGTGTGAGAAGAACTTCTCTAACTCTGGACTGAGACAATTAGAGGAAAGGTGAGGAAGAGGGGGAGGACGGTGACGCTGGATCAGCTAGATGTTTGGGGAGGGACACCCATGGGAGTACTTTATCCTGGGTTTCACTGACAGCAAGAGCACTCGGGTAGCAGCATAGGAACCCAATGTGATGACTGGGCCACTGGGCCCCAGAGTGGGGAGGATGTACCAAAAGACATTTTAGGATGTGTGCCCACGCACTCTCTCTTCTGGGGGACTGCTGTCCCTAGATCCAGTTGCACTGGAGTGATCATGTCATAAACCTTGTGATCCTGAGCCCCCTGGTTATAACCCATATAATCAGAGATATATCTCAGGTCCAAAGGCAGTTAATTCATGGTCTGGTCAGTGACCTGACTTGTGGCCTAGCTGGAATATATAAGCTGGGCCATCAGATTCCTCTCTGGGGGGTTTAGGTTGGTTAAGGGCGGGGAGGTAGGCGTTCTGGCAAGTTATAAAGAATTAAGGTTGGGTGGCCCTAACAGGTGATGCGCAGGCCTAAAGTATGAGGCAATGGAGACACTGACTAAGCAGAGGAAGTTGGCCAGAAAAGAAAGTGGGAGAGGAATGGAGGAGATATGCACACACGCAAGGGGGCGGGGGCAGCTGAGAAAGAGAAGGGGGTGAGAGAGCAGCCTCAGTTGCTGCTCTTCCTCTAACCCATGTTTAGTTTTTCCAGGTATAAGTCTTTGATTCTAGCAACCAACAGACCCTTGACTAGAAGAGTAGGTGAATTAATTCCCAATAGTCTAAACCTGAGTAAGCTGAGGCTATTGAACTATAATCCATCTATTAGAGTTGGCTCAGAAATTGGAAAGAGTGAAAAGAGTGAACTTTGGTGGGAAGAGACTGGCCTCTGAGGACTGACATCTGGGTGTCTGAGCTCTCAGTTTAGTACTCATGTGTAGCCTAGAGATTACAACAGCGTGTCTTATTTGCCGTTACTTGGTTTGTCTCTCTGTTTTTCAAAATTGGAGGAAAATGTTCAAAAGTCCAACAGAAAGCTCAGATTAGGGATATTGTGGGTTAAGTACTTATTTCGAGCTTGGATTATCCAAATCATTTTTGTTAATAAGGTCTTAATATTTGAACACGTTAGAGGAGATTAATTAGGGAGAATTAAAATAATACTTCTGTAGCAGTCTTGGCTTGAACCTGACTGTGTCCACCACTGGGCTATTTAGACATATGTGGCCACGGGGGTGGGATAGTGCAAGTAGGGGCTCCGAAGGAGTCTGTTCCTGGGGTTCCATTTGTACAGAGTTGTTGAAGAAGGAGCATGACCTTTGCCCATGCCAGCAGAGGGGGTCTTGGGAGGGGAGTCAACACTGCCCTCTGAGCGCTAGGGAGAGCAGGGCTTCCAAAGATGCTGAAAGAGCTTTTGTCCCTAAGAAATCTGAAACATCAGGGCACAAACCTCATTGTTTTGATGTCTGGGTGACATTGACAAAAAATGGAGGAGGGGTTCCCCCACCTCAGCAGCAGAGCCTCACGTGGGCCTCTGGGCACTGAGGGCAGCAGTATGACTCAGACACCCCAAGCCTGCTGGGCGAGCTACGTTCTGTTTTAAGTTGGCTCTTACGTGTCACATGACCTTGCTTTGTTCATAGTCTACACCAGGGGTCCCAAGCCCCCAGGCCTCGGACCAGTACCGGTCCGTGGCCTGTTAGGAACTGAGTCGCACAGCAGGAGGTGAGCGGCAGGTAAGCAAGCGAAGCTTCCTCTGCCGCTCCCCATCGCTCACATTGTCGCCTGAACCATCCCCCCTCGCCCTCCGTCCAGAGAAAAATTGTCTTCCACGGAACTGGTCCCTGGTGCCAAAAAGGTTGGGGACCACTGGTCTACACATTTAAACTCTTGTCCAACACCTGTTTTTTTTTTGTTTTTTGTTTTTGCGGTACGCGGGCCTCTCACTGTTGTGGCCTCTCCCATTGCGGAGCACAGGCTCCGGACGCGCAGGCTCAGCGGCCATGGCTCACGGGTCCAGCTGCTCTGCGGCATGTGGGATCCTCCCGGACCGGGGCACGAACCCGTGTCCCCTGCATTGGCAGGAGGACTCTCAACCACTGCGCCGCCAGGGAAGCCCCAACACCTGTTTGCTGTTGTTGTTGTTGCTGTTTTCAACTCCTGATGTCATGCATATCCCAAATCTTTACTTGTCTACTTGTGTCCAACAGGACTTACTATTGTGATCTCTCATCTGGTCTCCCTACTGCCATTTTTGCTCTCCTACATTCCATGTTCAGCAGAATAGCCAGCAGGAAATTTTACAAATGGAAACTTTCTCTTAATATTCCCATGTCTTCCCGTCATCCTTAGCATAAACCAAACCCCTCACCCGTGTAGTCTGGTCCCTCCCCATCAGACATCACCTGCTTCTGCTCTCCTTGCTGGTTTCACTCCACCCCTGTGGACTTTCTCAAACACCTTTGAGCTCCTCAGAGCATTTGTGGAAACTGGTCCTGCTGCTTGGGGCTCCTCCTTCCATCAACTCAAATGCTACCTCTATTGCTAAGCCTTTCTTGACCCCCTGTCTAAGATGGCTAGCTCTCTGCTGAAGCCACTTTCTATTATCTCCTTGTGTTTATGTTTTCATTGAATGTGTCACTATCTAGAATTTCCATGTGTCTGTTTCTTGTTTGTTTATTGCCTTACTCCCTCCAGTACAATGAAAGCTTCATGATAGCAGAGCCCTCATCTGCCTCACCCGCTGCTATATTGCCAGCACCTAGAACAGTTTCGGGGACACAGCCGGTGCTCAGTAAATAGGCATGAAAAGCACAATTTAACTCCCTCCTATGTCTGATCTCCCACTGGGTGCTTAGATCACATGACTGCATTTGCTCCTCTGGCTGTGGAGGTTCCCCTTTTATACCTGCTTACACCACTTATACCTGCTTCTGGCAATTCTGATAAACTACTCAAGTCAAGCCTCATCCCTGGAATTTTCTCTAGTCCCGGAAGAGGAAAGCTAATGGGTGGTTGACTCTGTGCGTTTAGAGTTTTGGTGTTTGAAATTATTCCTATTCCACACCCACTTGACCGCAGAGAAATCCTTTCTACCAGTACTTTGCTCTGTCTTGCACTTCTCTGCATGTTGACTCTTTTCGAAGATAGCAGACCTGCTTACTGGCAGCACCTGGGCCTCACATCCGAAGAGGTCCCCACCAGCCAGATGCTGGTTCTCTCTCCTAAGTTCCCATTTGAAAATTCCTGGGGGAGGACTAGCCTGACTTGTGTCACGTGCCCACCCTGCATCAGCCAGCTGTGACAGGTGGACTGAGTCCCACAGCCCAGGCATGACCACTGGGGTCCACTCCTGAGTCTCAGGGCTATTTTTTTTTTTTTTTTTTTTGCGATATGCGGGCCTCTCACTGTTGTGGCCTCTCCCGTTGTGGAGCACAGGCTCCGGACGCTCAGGCTCAGCGGCCATGGCTCACGGGCCCAGCCGCTCCGCGGCATGTGGGATCTTCCCGGACTGGGGCACGAACCCGTGTCCCCTGCATCGGCAGGCGGACTCTCAACCACCGCGCCACCAGGGAAGCCCTCAGGGCTATTTTTGGAGAAGGGAGGCTTGTTGTGAGCTGGGAATCTACCCCAGTCTCTGTCTCTTACAGTGGCCCTCCAGCCTTGGCTGATAGGACTCACAGTGGATATCTGACACAAACTGAGCCAATAAGAATCCCTCTCTTAGAATTTTGAATAACAAATTAGTGTAGGGTAAATCAACTTTGTTGAGGCATAATTTACGTACAATAAAACACACCCAACTTAAATTCAAAGAGTTGTGACAAATGTACACGCCCATGAAATTACCACCATAATCAAGATATAGAATATTTAAATTATCCCTCAAAGTTCCCTCATGCCCCTTTGTAATCAACTCTTTCAAACCATACCTAGGCAAACACTCATCTATTTTCTGCCGCTACAGATGAGTTGGGCCTTTCCTAGAATTTGGTACAAATGGGATCACACAGCATGTATTCCTCTGAGCCTGGGTTCTATCATTTGGCACAATGCCTGTGAGATTTTTGCATGTTGCCCCATCTATCAGTAATTTGTAGAACACCCAGTTTTGGTCACAAAGTAACCGATCAACAGACAGAGAGGAAAGAAGCCAACATAAGGAGGGAAGTAGAGATGGAAGGCCACAGGGTCTAGAAGGGCTAGAGAGTAAACTCAGAGCCTGGTTCTAAAACAAAAACTTTAAAAACCACCACCACTACCCAGGTAAGTACAATACTATCCCATTTATCAAAACAAAGGGGAGGAAAAACAAGCCCATATGTGAGTGTATTTGTCTAGGCAAAGGCTGGAAAGATACATACAAAGGGGTTAATTGTGGTTATCTCTGGGTGGTGGGATTATGGGTCTTTAAAAATATTATTTTTGCTTATCTAAATTTTAAAGTTTCTACAATCAACCAGGGTTATTTTTACTTTAAGGGGAAAAAGTATCTTTATTTTCAAACGTGCAGCTTTTAAAACCAGGCCGGGAAACTTCTCAAATGCTTGACATTTTTTAATGATGCAAAATGTTCCTAGCTGCATGTCAAACTTCTGATGTGTCAGTTACAGCTCTGCTGCAGTTGTTTAAAAGCAAAACTTCTGAAATAGGATCATTTCTGACGAATTACTCACTAAGCTCGGTTATGTTGAGGGCCCTCTTAAGTCCTCTCAAATTCTAACTGTTCTATTTGTGGGCTAAAACCTTAACCCAGCTGTCCTTGTGATCCTTGAGCCTGCGGTCAAGTGGAAAGGATTGTACTTCCATCATTCTCAGAATGTGGGCCAGCAGAGTCACTTGGGGTGGTTATAAAAATGCAGATTCCTGAACTGCACCCCAACATATTGACCCACAGCCTTTGGGAGTGGAGTTCAAAGGGTGACTTTTAACAACCCAGTTAGGCTATTCTGAGACACACTCAACTTTGAGAGTCAGTGTGTTCATTTCTGACCAAATAAGCTTAGTTCCTCCCCTTAAACAGGCTTCCTAGGACTCCCACATCTAACCAGCTGATCTTCACCTCAGCTCTGCCTTTGCTCCCAGGACTAGTCATAACCTCAGGCAGAAGAGAACAGAACTGGTATTGATTCTGTTTTGTTTCAAAGAACTGTGTCCTTTGCTTTTGTGTGTTTACTCTCTCTTGAGAATACAAGCACCACCACCCCTACTCCTGAATCTTGGGCCTTTGTGGCGTTCTTTCTGTCCGGGGACCCCTTAGTGTCTAACTGGTTTGTTGCCTGCCTTCACGGACATCCTTTTATGTCCCAGCCAAGGGTTCTATTGTTTTGCATTACCTGTCTCCTGGGAGACCCTGATAATTTTTTTTTTTTTTTTTTTTTGCAGTACGCGGGCCTCTCACTGTTGTGGCCTCTCCCGTTGCGGAGCACAGGCTCCGGACACGCAGGCTCAGTGGCCATGGCTCACGGGCCCAGCCGCTCTGCAGCATGTGGGATCTTCCCGGACCGGGGCACAAACCCGCGTCCCCTGCATCGGCAGGCGGACTCTCAACTACTGCGCCACCAGGGAAGCCCGACCCTGATAATTTGATGACTGCCCTCCAGACTGACCCTTCTCTATTTGTGCTCATATAGAGAAGGTTCAGTCCTCCTTCCCACCCATCCACTCCTACTCCTGGTCTTTGTTCTGTACTGGTGACTGTGCTTATTTCTAGATGCAAGTCCCATTCTGCTGATTGGATCCTAAAAGATGACAAGAAGGAGATTGGCTATAACTTAGATTTCTCTTGGGCTCATCCTTCCAAGTTCAACAATGGATGCTGAGCGTATTGAGTCTTATTGGATCTTAGTCAAGTTGTCTCTAATTATTCTTAGAAGATCTTCTTGGTGCTGCTTTATCTGTACTTACCTTGTCTTCATTTCTTTCTTTAAGTTTTAATGATGGCATACATTGAATTTGTCCTCAAGAATAGAAATAGTTGGACTTCCCTGGTGGTGCAGTGGTCGAGAATCCACCTGCCAATGCAGGGGACACAGGTTTGATCCCTGCTCTGGGAAGATCCCACTTGCCGTGGAGCAGCTAAGCCCGCGAGCGACAACTACTGAGCCCGCATGCCACAACTACCAAAGCCCACGCACCTAGAGCCTGTGCTCCGCAACAAGAGAAGCCACTGCAATGAGAAGCCCGTGCACCGCAACAAAGAGTAGCCCCCACTCGACACAACTAGAGAAAGCCGGTGCACAGCAATGAAGACCCAATGCAGCCAAAAAAAAAAAAAAAAAAAAAAAAGAATAGAAATAGTCAGTAGAACACCAATGCTCTATTACTATAATGTCTATATCACAGTTAAAATCCAAATAGTGTTGTTTTTTGTTTTTTAAGTCAACTCGATCAAAGTCCACTACTTCAGAATCAATAGCCTCTTTGAAATCAGAGTAACACTTACATATGGTTAAAACTCAAATTCAGAAGTTTGGTTACTTGATAAGCTTAATAAATTTCCAACTTGTCCAAATAGAATTATCAAGAGCAAAATTTAGGGTTTTTCTTACAGAAATACAGTGCACTAGAATTACTAATACTAGACAGTTGTTAGAAAATTTGGAGTCCTGAGATGCAGAAGACTGTGTTTTTCAAAGATGGCTACACAATATCTCCCACCTCACATGCTCCTCTCCCCTCAAGAGGCATTCTTGAATTCCTCTCCCCTTAAATCTGGGCTGGTCTTCATGACTTCTTAAACAATAGAATTTGGCAGAAATGAAGTTCTGGGATTTTCAAGGACAGGTCGTAAGAAGCTTCGCACTTCTCTTGAGATGCTTGGTCTGGGGCAAGCCAGCCACCATGTAAGAAATCCAACTCTCCTGAAACAGCTATGTTGTGAGCAAGCCCAAGCGAGGCATGTGGAGAGAGACAGCCATGTTGCCCAGAGCCTAGCTGCTCCAGCCATGCCAGCCCAGGTACCACACGTGTGAGCCAAGTTGCCATCTTAAGCATGAGGTAACAAGGAATCCAGGCCTATTTCAGACAGTTTTCCTGTTGTTCTTCTGCCTAGTTAGAGGTTTGTGTCAAATTATACCACCATTGGCCATTGTGGCCTTAACGAGAGTCCTAAGTCTCCACGCATGGTAAGTGTTTCCACTTAAGTGTTTTGATATGCTTTTTGCCCCTTCAAGAGCTTCTGTGCTGAGGGATTCCTGGTTGCTGGGCAGCAGCCATTCCCACATATCCATGGCTGGCTGTCAGGGATTTTCAGATGTTGATGAACATAATGGGCTGGAAACTGCTAGGCAGCTTTTTGCAACAGGAATCCACCTTTTCTTGGCCCTCCTGGGATTCTTCTCTGCTTTACCATCAGCCATATAGAATTCTGCTGAAGCTCAAACTACAAAGCAAAGGGCCAATTGCACACAGAAGAGATCACATTGCACTAAGAAGATTTCTGATACTCTCATTGAGGTCATGGGGAAGCTGTCCTACAAAATGTAGCTGATCTAGGGCCGCCTCCTGAAGGACAGCTTTTAAAAGCATTTCTTTCAGCTCTATCTGGCTTTAACCCTTGAGGGTACAGCTTGAGGATTCACTATGGCCACAAAATAAACACAAATGCTTATTTCCTAAATCAGAAATAACTACAGAGGGATTACCTGTTGGTCTAACACAGACTACTTTGCAAAGTAACAGCCAAGTTTGTGGTTGGTTGAGGAGGTTGGACTGTTAAATTTGCAGGGGGGAGAGGGTGTTGTGACTCCTGTTAGTATCTTCATCCTTTTGTTTCTTTTGTTATATTCTTTAGTAACTTTTTGAGGCAGTGGATGGGGTTAGCTAGTAGAAGGGGTTAGCTCAGGGTTACTTTTTGCTTCAGTGTGGGCTATTGTTGAAAGACCACCCATACCCATTTAATGCTATGCCAGGGCAGCAGAGAACATACAAGAAAGCTTTTATTAAGCTTTGTTCCTAGCTCTCACCAGTATTTACTGGGAAGACTGTGGCAACAGAGGCACTCTCTAGCCAATAGTTTCTTAGCTTGGGAATTCAGATGCTTTGAAAATAATGCAATATGGAGGAGAAAAAGGGGGTCTCGTTTTACACCTACCTAAATAATTTACTTAAAATTGACACCCAAATTTGCTCACCTTTGTATCTATGCCTTGCTCTATACATTGAAACTTTTGTTCATCATAACAAGGGAATACTAGTGAATGAGAACCACAGTGGTGTTGTCTTTGTTTTCCAAGCCTTCATCCACAAAGGCCCTAAAGACAGCACCACATTTTAAAGGTGCCAGTGCATATATTTAAATATGATTACACAGCATGTTCCCCTTGAGAAGTACATCTTACATTAGAAAAGTCAGCTCAGGAAGTCTAAAGCTTCAGAGCAGAGAAAGATATTGCTTGTATCATGGCGAAATATGGTCAGTGTATAAGGCACTGCTTATGTCAAAGCAACTGAGTAATACCACAAATTAAAAAGAAACCAATTTGCTGATTCACTGCATCCGGGATCAGAATTGCAAACAGAGTTGGTTTTAGTGAGCACAATGAACCAATGGAGAAACATATGGAGAAAGTGTTTGCTACTCTTTTGTCTTTTTTTTTTTTTCCCAAGTAGGGATAAATGGACATTCTGGCTATGGTAGAATTTGTAGGTTTTCCCCGAGTGCTTCCCTACTCTCCCTCCCTCCCCTGAAGCCCGACTAAATGAGACTATCATTTTGGCTTTTATTGCCTGAACAAAGCAGGGCAGGCCAGCTAGCCCAGGAGTCCAGCTCTGGGTGTTAATCCCCTAGGTGACCTTGACATCTTGCTACTGAGACCCCACCTGCAAACTGCTCTGATCTTTGAGAGCCTGGATGTCATGGAGAGACGTGCTAAGTTTCTGTAGGATATTTGTAAGATTATATGTCAATATTTCTGGGATATTCAGAAACTTTATTGGTGGTATGTTTTCTAGTTCACAGTGAAATTATAGCATCCTTTGCTATTTAATAATATAACCAATTTGCTTATAAATTTGGCTTTTAGGGCTTCCCTGGTGGCGCAGTGGTTGCGAATCCGCCTGCTAACACAGGGGAAACGGGTTCGAGCCCTGGCCCGGGAAGATCCCACATGCCGCGGAGCAACTAAGCCCGTGCGCCACACTACTGAGCCTGCGCTCTAGAGTCCGTGAGCCACAACTACTGAGCCCGTGTGCCACAACTACTGAAGCCCACGCGCCTAGAGCCCGTGCTCTGCAACAAGAGAAGCCACCGCAATGAGAAGCCCACTCACCGCAACAAAGAGTAGCTCCCGCTCGCCGCAACTAGAGAAAAGCCCATGTGCAGCAGCGAAGACCCAACACAGCCAAAAATAAATAAATAAAGTAAATAAATTTATTTTAAAAAATGGCTTTTAAAAACTCATGTGCACTCTTTGAGGCATTGTGAAATAAAAAAAATCACAGAAACCCTTCTAATTTTCAACCACTTTTAACAAATAGGGGCACATACAGTGCCTTTGGAAGGTGAGCTCATTAAATCTATGCATCTGTAGAAATCTTTGCAGTTAATGGGCCTCATACTCCATAAGGTGTACAGTACATGGATAAATGAAGACATTGGTTCTTATGACAATCTTGCTGAATATAGAAAACCCATATAGTAAAGAAATGCTGGAGGAAATCTCCACCACCACCACCCCACCACCCCCCAACCAAAGATGAATGCCCTATGGTATTCATTGTAAAAAGTAGAAACACTCTCAGAGATGTGAGGTCTGCAGAATGACTGAGGCATAGAATGACATAACACAGAAAGATGAGCTCACTGAGAAACTGAGCCATGCGGCTGAGCTCTGCCAGAACCCCCCAAAAAACCAGGAAGGCAAGAAAAATGGGGCATACCTTAGGATCCAGAGAAAAGAAGTCTGTGAAAGGGGTTTGAAAACTCCTATTTGTCCGAAGCAGAAACACTTAAACATTATTTTTAAAACTTCCTGTAATTTAAACATCTTACCTCTACCTTTGTGACACAATCACTGTAATTCTTCAAGTTATCCAATTTTTATACAAAGTATTGGACTGGTTGAATGCCATTTTATAAATTAGATTGATTTCCTTTATATGGTTTACAATTTTGCTTGCTTTTTGTGTTTGATATGATCAACTTCTACTAAGTTCATTTTTATAAAGACATAATTTATGGGGCTTCCCTGGTGGCTCAGTGGTTAAGAATCCACCTGCCAACGCAGGGGACACAGGTTCGAGCCCTGGTCCGGGAAGATCCCATATGCCACGGAACAACTAAGCCCTTGCGCCACAACTACTGAGCCTGCGCTCTAGAGCCCACGAGCCACAACTACTGAAAGCCTGCCGCCTAGAGCCCGTGCTCCGCAACAAGAGAAGCCACTGCAATGAGAAGCCCACGCACCGCAAAGAGTAGCCCCTGCTCGCTGCAACTAGAGAAAGCCTGAGCACAGCAACGAAGACCCAACACAGCCAAAAATAATAAATAATAAATAAATTTATTTTAAAAAGACAATTTATTTTGGAGTAGTTTTCCTGTAGTGGAGATTTTTATGACTATCTTTTGTTTCCTAACTTTTGTTGACATGGAGAAAGCTGGGGAGAAACAGATACAATGGTTTTTGTTTTGGGGGGCTTTTTCTGTTCTGTTGCTTATATCCCATGTCGTACAGTGGAAAGAATGATGAACTTCATCTATGAATAGCTTAGGAGAAAAACGGGAGACCTAAACTTAATTTATAATTAAAATTTTAAATTTAGGTATATTCCTTCCTTTTATATGATTTTCCCTGAAAAAAAAAAAAAAGAGAGAGAGAGAGTTACACTAAATGGGAACAGTTTGTTCATCTAAAAACATTAACTTCTTGGCTCCACCATAGCACTTTTCTTAATACTCAAAATTTAATATGTGTCCAGCTTCACCTACCCTCTACTGAACAGTATGCATTGTTCTTGCTTGTTAAACAGTGTAAACAGCAATTCTTAAATTCCACTGTGATAACAGAGAAACTTAAGCTTACCTACTTTAAAAAAAAGTAAAACCACAATTCACCTAAATGCCAAGAGGTAAGAAAATAAATCAGATTACTACAGAGATGATTCATTTGGAGGCCTTTTGTTTATTTTCTTTTAAATAAGGTGGTGATTGAAAATGAAAAGGCTCTGAAGTAAAAGCCTAGCTCTGCTATCTTTTATTAAAAATTTAGGGAATACAATTTTAGAAACCTCGGTTTATCCAGCAGTTATCTTAATTTGGGCAGTAGAAAAGGAGCTGGGCAAATATCCTTGATGATGGGCTTCTAGGTAATTTCCAGGAATGAAATACCACTATTCTTTTTTTCCTCTTACAAGGCATTTTTCCCAAAGTACACATGGTCCCAGGATTGTTAGATGACTTTCCCATTGTTCTCTTGGTAAGGGGGCAGGATGCATACTTGAATCCTGAACTATTTATTTATTATGATAATAATTACTCAAAATTCCCTCCCTGTATGTTTCTGGCTAGGGTGAACTACAAGAGACATTTTTACACAGATCTGGGGTTTGGAAGCAAAGAAGCAACCACTTTTTTTCTTTATAAATTTTATTTATGTATTTATTAGTGGCTGTGTTGGGTCTTCGTTGCTGCGTGCGGGCTTTCTCTAGTTGTGGTGAGCAGGAACAACTCTTCCTTGCGGTGCGCAGGCTTCTCATTGGAGTGGCTTCTCTTGTTGCGGAGCACGGGCTCTAAGGCGCATGGGCTTCAGTAGTTGTGGCGCATGGGCTTAGTTGCTCTGCAGCATGTGGGATCTTCCCAGACCACGGCTCGAATCTGTGTCCCCTGCATTGGCAGGTGGATTCCTAACCACTGTGCCACAAGGGAAGCCCCAAGAAGCAACCACTTTGTAGCTCACATTATTGCTTATCTGCTGGCTTACCTTGATGGCATGGCACAGTGGCTGGACCTACAACTGCTCCACCTTCGTTTGAATCATTCTCCAGCTTTTTCAGCTCCTGGGCTAGATATATAATGAAGGGGACAGCTTCTCCCACAGGCTATCTACACCATCAAGGTTAGAGGCAGTGAGAAGTGACATGGTTTCAGTCTGTCCTCCTGGGGTTTTTGCTCATGCTTGTAGGTTCCAGGTTGTACTTGCTTTTCCCTACTTTATATCTATCTTCCCTTCCAGGCTGTC
Source organism: Mesoplodon densirostris (assembly GCF_025265405.1). Lineage (NCBI taxonomy): Eukaryota > Metazoa > Chordata > Mammalia > Artiodactyla > Ziphiidae > Mesoplodon > Mesoplodon densirostris. The sequence continues at coordinate 51,823,734 of NC_082678.1, read as the reverse complement.
TTTGCTGAAGTCTTCAAGCTCCAGGATTAGGTGTGATCACAACAGCTTTACAGAGACTGCTTAAAGAGGCCCCACAATTGCGTAAGATTAGATATGATTTACATGATACACACACACACACACCACACACCACACACACCACACACACACCACACACCCCACACACCCCACACACACCCCACACACACCACACAAACACACACCACACACACCACACACCACACACACCACACACACACCACACACACACACACCCCACACACTACACACCACACACACCACACACACACCACACACACCGCACACACTGCACACCCCCCACACACTACACACCACACACACACACCACACACACACCACACACAACACACACACGCACCACACACACAACCACCCCCACACAGACACACCACACACACCACACACACCACACATGCACACACCACACACACCCCACACACCCCACACACACTACACACCACACACACCCCACACACACACACACTACACACACACCACACAGACACACCACACACCACACACACACCACACAGACACACCACACACACACCACACACAACACACACACGCACCACACACAACCACGCCCACACACACCACACACACCACACACACCACACACACATGCACCACACACACAACCACACACACACACACCCCACACACAGCACACACAGCACACACACCACACACACCACACATACACCACACACACCACACACCACACACACACCACACACACAAACAGCACACACACCACACACACAAACACACCACACACACCACAGACACACACCACACACACACCACACAGACACAACACACACACCCCACACACACCATACAGCACACACACACCACACACCACAAACACACCACAACACCACACACACCACACCCACAACACAAACACACCACACACACTGCACACCACACACACACCACCACACACAACACACACCACACACACACACCACACATACCACACCACACACACACACACCCCATACAGACCACACACACCACACACACCACACTCACACACCACACACACACCACACACCACACACACAAACAGCACACACACCACACCACACACCACACACACATACATCACACACATACCACACACCACACACACACACCACACACCGCACACCACACACACCACACACACCACACACACACCACACACACACCACACACACCACACACACCACACAAACACACACCACACACACCACACACCGCACACCACACACCACACACACACCACACACACACCACACACACACCACACACGCCACACACACCACACACACCGCACACACCGCACACCCCACACACACTACACACCACACACCACACACACATCACACACACGCACCACACACAACCACCCCCACACAGACACACCACACACACCACACACCACACACACCACACACACACACCACACACACCACACAGACACACCACACACACCACACACACACCACACACACCACACACACACCACACACACCACACACACCACACACACACACACACACACACCACACACACCACACACACAGCTCCTAGTGCATTCTGCTCCTGCTCCTGTGGGTTCTGAGGCTCCAATCCTGGCTGATTGTATTCATTGATTTTATTATAGTTGGGTAAATGCATTATCTTCTTTGGGTTTGCTCTTCCAAAAACATTATCATTCAAAATAGTGTACTGCAGGTTGGTTATGTACGTTTTGTACTTTGAAGACGAATTAAACTCAATGCCTGAATTTTGAAGAACAATAAACTTGATCAAAACAGCTTGTTCCCATCTTTAAGCTTTTCACAATTGCCTAACTTATAAAAATTGCTCTGGGACAAAATAAAAAGAGATAATATACACATTCTTCTTAAAAATATGGAGGTAGACATCAGAAGAGAACAATATAACCAGTTGACCCGTTGCCTCTGGGTGGCAGGAAGTGATGATGAGCGGGAGCCAAGGGCATCCGGAGATGCTGCTTTTGGTAGAAGACTTTTTAAGCATCATTTGACTCCCTAAACTAGTTAAATGGAATATTTTGATAAAAATAAGCATTGTTACAAGAAAGTTTTAATAAAAAGCCAAGTTCTGTGCCACCTATTTGTAATAGGGCAGGCAAAAAGAAAGGAAATAGTGGACTTCCCTGGTGGTCCAGTGGTTAAGCCTCTGTGCTCCCAAAGCAGGGAGACTGGGTTCAATCCCTGGTTAGGGAAATAGATCCTGCATGCCACAACTAAGAGTTCACATGCCACAACTAAAGATCCCACACATGGCAACAAAGATCCTGCATGCCACAACTAAGACCCGGCACAGCCAAATAAATTAATTAATTTAAAAAAAAGAAGACGAAGAAGAAAGGAAATAGGAAAGGTTATCGTTTGAATTGGACAGTAGAATTTAGTTCTGGAGAAGTTCCAATACAAGTTGAGAGGAAGGTCAAGTTTGGGGAGGAATATGAAACAGTAAGATTTCAAGGGATAAGAGAATGAGCTCTTCCTTCTTTAAGACTCATTTGCTACAAAAAGAAAATCTTGGCAACAAGTGTCTCTTCTCCCCAGCTCTCTGCCTTCTCTTATCTGTATCTTGTGAGCTAAATGAATGAAAATTTAAGAAGTTATTGAAACAAGATAATACATTGAAGCAGTTCCTTTCAGAGCCATGTTTCATGGACTTGAGGAGCCTTGAGTTCTGGGACTGGTATAGTGATGGCCATAAACAATAATTTTCACTTAAGAAAAAACTTTAAATCCTCTCACGGCTTAATTATATTTTAGCCTCATTTATTTCCTTTTCATGACTCAAGCCCTTGGATTTCAACTTCTTGCCAATTCTTCCACATCCTCAATTTGACCTTTCCCTTAGCATTTATTATTTTCCACCCAAGTTCACACATAGAAACATAATTTGGGAATATTAGGACTAATTTAAGTCAAGGCATTGGTGAAAAAAGATAGGTAGTTAACCCCTTAACAATACCCTCCCCCAAAGGAGTAAATGCATGAGAGGTTTTTTTAAAAGAGAAAAAAGATAAAGTTGGGAGGAAAACAACAAGAAAGACATAAAGAAAAGTTCATGGAAAATGGTTCTACTCTGGCAGAAGAAAAACAAATTGTATATTCAGCAGCTTCACTAGTCCGATTTCAAAGCAATAAAATAGTTAGGTTTTATCTTACTAATTCATTTGTATCCATTTTAGAACTGCCTGCTCCTCCATCGTTCAGAGCTTATTCCTTAAATCATTTGGTAATTCCAGCTACATAAATTTCTAATGAGTCCAATGAAGCCTGAGAGCTGAATGAAAAGTATTACATTACTATCCTGCCTTTATACATAGTTTTTCCTTCTAGAGACATAAAGCATTTCACACATACTTTCTCTTTTATTCAGCAGGCATTTCTAAGAGTGGAACAGCAGGCTGCATACCCTAAGTCATGTGAATTGTCAGCAAGAGAGACTCAAATTCCAGACTTCAAGTTCCGGACTTTTTCCACTGAACTCCGGCACCACTCTAGATCCAAATGATGTACTTTCCAGACTATGGTTCCTTCTGATTGATGACTGTTCATCTTCCTGATTCCTAATTCCCCAAGGGATCCCTCCTAGAGACCTTTCTCTAGGTCAATTTCATTCTGTTATTAACCCCTCTGGGTAAAAATCCTCCATTAGTTACAAATTCAGTTAATGTCTGTTCTTCTTGACTTCTCATCAAAGAGTTTCTACCCTGGCGTCACGGTCACATTTGCAGATTCTTTCCTGGGATGGGAATTGTCTGGGCCTGAAGACAAGCTCTTTTATGAGACTACCTACACTCTTAATTCCTTCTCACCTACCTCAAGTTTTAATTCCCTTTGAGAGATGTTTGTTTGAAATCACTTTTGGTTTGAAATCACTTTTTCCAAGAGAAGAAATCAAGAGCTTGGCAAACAATGAGAGATTTTGTCTGTTGGCTTATTCACTGACTCAAGGACTTTCACTATTCCCTGCTCTGAGACTCTGAAAATAATTTCTTTGTGCTTTCAAATTGCCTATCAATAAAATTGGAATCTCTCCGGTGGTAATGACTAGTTTAAAAATATTTTAAAGCATTGATATCAGAGGGGGTCCCAACTTCTAAAATACCATTTACTACCCACAATCCTTACATTTATTGACAAAGAAAATGATTAGAATTTGTGTGTGTGTGTGTGTGTGTGTGTGTGTGTGTGTAATAGGCTGGGTTGGGGGTGAAATGGTAAATGAATTATCCAAAATTAGTGATGTTATCAGACAAGCCATTTAGAAGAAGGATATGTCACTCGCTAGCTCCTCATGTGATATGGGTCCATTAACCTTTGGCTATATTTCAATAAATAAAACTGGAAGACAGAACACTTATTTCCCCATTTGAAGGTGTTCCCCAGATACTTTACAAAACTTATGCATTAAAATATATGATACAATGGACCATGGAGATGGCAGTGCCATGGCTAAGGCAGTGTGAGAACTGTAGGGTGGGGCGTCCATGGAAGTTGAAGGATGAAGTGTTTATGAATGACCTGCTGAAATGAGAAAAGAAGATGATATTCTCCAAGGCATCAGGCTGCTGGAGGACCTGCTGCCCAAAGGGAGCAAAAAGGAGCAATAGTTCTCTATCTTCTACTTGGCTGAGGGCACTGCCAGCTCAAGGAATGGGAAAAGACCCTAAGATATATACAGGGGCTGCCGCAGGCAGAGCAGTCAGGCTAAGGAGCTGAAGAAAGGAGAAAACCGTCTGTCTCTCCTCCCTCATCGTCTCCTGTCCCCCCCACTCCCCGCCATCCCTCTCTCTATCCCCACCTCACTTTGCTCCTCATCCCAAGTCCCTCTGAATTCCTGCTTATTAAGATTCCTCCCCCTCCCCTCACTTTAGGCCCTTTCAACCTCCCTGTTAATGGTCTACCTCCAAGCAGGCCCCCCTCAGCCCCCGCTCACCTCCCCACCCCCTCACCAAAGGCCTTCCTGGTAAGATTTAGGAGCTAGCCAAGTCAATTTATAAATTATCTCTCAGCATGTCTAGTTTATGTTGATTCTTAGCAGCATTAATTCGGGAATTTCAATTTTTTAAACCAATTTCTCAAACTTTGCCAGTGCTCTAATCATGTCACAGTATGATGCAAAATAAAATAAGGGCCGAATGGTACTTATGCAGGGAAGAGAGACGGAACGAGGGGCCTACAACGCGAATCCACTTGTGTCCCTTTGTGAGGCGGTGAGAAAACTAAGGAGACCCATGACTGGGCAAAGCAGGCAGACATAGTAATGGCTCAGGATCCTTTGATTTTTTTGAACGGTGGCAAAATCAAACTAGAACCCAGGTCTCCAAATGTATAATTTCATGGTGTCAGTGAAGCACATGAGCTTAAGGAGGAGGAAGGGGAGTTCACAGTCCGGCTCTACCTCTGAGGGGTGTGAGAAGTGAGGAAAGTTACTTAGCCTCTTTGAAACTGTTTCTCCTTCTGTGAAATGGGATACATTTGCTGCAGGATTCAATGAGCTAAACTGGCAAGGGCCAAACTGAGTTTAAAAGTCAGCCTTTGCCCCAGCCTCCTCAGCCCTTTGCTTGACAGCCGGAGCAAGCCACAAGGATTGCACAACTCCTAGATTCCCAAGTCACATCAAGGGAAGGAAGGTGGCCAAATCCTTATCAGGAATTTAAACCTGGCTTTTTTGCCCCTGGCTCAAACTTATCACTGTGCTGGGGTAATTCTCCAACCCTCTCTGGAACTCAGTTCATTCCTGTGTGGGATGAAGAAATAACAATCTATGCCTTTAAGACACGTGTTAGATAAGAACCAATTAATGTTTATAAAATACAGTGTTACCCAAGGATGAGAGTACAGGGTCAAAATGCATTTTCAATACTTGCTATTATAGGTCAGGGCAGTGTTTTCCAAATTGTGGAGTTTGAATTGCTGGTGGTATACAAAACATTTTTTGGCTGCCGCATAAAATGACAAAAAATATGTAGAGAGAAAGTGACTCCCTTTCAATTGTCTTTAATTACATCAAGAAGTAATTCTCATTTGGAGTCTCTAATACTTGTTCTCTATTTAAAAAGAGAGTAGGGCTTCCCTGGTGGCGCAGTGGTTGAGAGTCCGCCTGCCGATGCAGGGGACACGGGTTCATGCCCCGGTCCGGGAAGATCCCGCATGCCGCGGAGTGGCTGGGCCGTGAGCCATGGCCACTGAACCTACGCGTCCGGAGCCTGTGCTCCGCAACGGGAGAGGCCACAACAGTGAGAGGCCCGCATACCGCAAAAAAAAAAAAAAAAAAAAAGAGAGTAAACCTTGGGAGCCATGCCTTCAGCAAAAGGAGGAATTAAGCAGAATTTAGAAATATTTCCAAAGTTTTAATTTTTATGTTTGTCTTCTAGTTATAGCAAATAACACTGGTTTCCCATTTATGATAATGGCAACCTTTTTTCGTAAGAGTAAATGGAAGTGTTTTTTTAAAAATAAATTTATTTATTTTTGGCTGTGTTAGGTCTTCGTTGCTGCATGTGGGCTTTCTCTAGTTGTGGCAAGCGGGGGTTACTCTTCGTTGCAGTGTGCAGGCTCCTTATTGCGGTGGCTTCTCTTGTTGTAGAGCACAGGCTCTAGGCGCACAGGTTCAGTAGTTGTAGCACACGGGCTTAGTTGCTCCGCGGCATGTGGGATCTTCCCGGACCAGAGCTCGAACCCATGTCCCCTGCATTGGCAGGTGGTTTCTTAACCACTGCGCCACCAGGGAAGCCCGGAAGTTTTAAAATACATTACATATTAGAAAATTTTTAATTTTAAAAATAGGGAATTCCCTGGTGGCCCAGCGGTTAGGACTCTGCACTCTCACTGCTGAGGGCCCGGGTTCAATCCTGGGTTGGGGAACTAAGATCCCACAAGTGGCAAGGCACGGCCAAAAAAACAAAACAAAAAAACTTGATTCAAATAAAAATATTAAGTAAATACTAATATAAATGATATGTGGATTTGGACAAATTGAAAAGGTAGTTTTCAAATGACTGAAGTTTGGGAAACACTGGCCTCATGGATGAGGAGTCCAGGGGCCTGTATTCTAGCCCTGCCTCTGGTAGAAATCTACCATGTGACTTTGGTGAAGCTGAGCCTCAGCATCTTCATCTGGAACTAACAGGGCCTGCTCAGTTGGTCCCTAAGGAAACTTCCGGCTCTAATGTCCTATCATTTGAAGCAGATGATTAGGACATTTTCTGTTTTCTGGTTAAGAATCAGTTGTCCTGTTTTCTCTCCATAATCCCCTTCGGGCATTTGATACCTAATCGAAAAGAAATATGGATCTCCATTTTATTAACACTCATAAGTTTAACTAATGCATATGTTGTTCCAAAAATGCAAAAGAAAGGAAGGAATTCTTTGTAATGGAAAGAATACTGGATTTTGAGGGAGATGACATTCATTCTGGTCCTCAAATTTGCCATTTACTGAAAATGTGATCTTAGGTAACCTTAAGTTCTCTTTAGCACTAAAATTCTATGAAATGCAAACAAGTCTATAAAAAGAAAATAGATCAGCTGAGAATTCACTGCCTTTCCTTTCTAATTGAGATATTTAATACCCCACAGTGAGATTTTAATATAGACTCAGAGCTGAAAGGAGATCTTCATTTTTTTTTTCCCACTCCCCAAGGAGATCTTCATTTTAACTCTCATTTTGATACTAGCATTTTACTTGGTACACAGTAGGTAATCAATAAATATATAATGAATAAATAAAAAGTGGCTTCTCATGAACATGAGGCCAAGAAGAAACACATTTCATCAGGTAAGAATTTAATTAATTCAAAGGGAGTTAATTGAGCACCTACCATTTGGTGGCCCTATTTGCCAAGCATTATACCTTTTATCTTCCATAAATAGCAAGATGAAAAAGACATGGCTTCTGTCGTCTATTAACCAATGACACTTTGAGGGGAGATGGCATGTATACAAATAACCACAGTATGGTAAAAGAACTACAGTGCAATGTGAAAAGTGCCAGGCTCCTCAGGAGCAGAACTGTGCCCCATCTTCATTCTTTTACTAACTAGTTGTATGAATGTGAGAAACTCATTTGTAGAGTCAAATATCAGTTTCATCACCTGTAAAATAAGGTTACACTATATGATCTCTAAGGTCCCTTTCAGCTATGAATCTGAAAATGATTCTATGCCTCTGAGAAATTAGTTTAAATGCTAGTCTCGAAGACTCCTAACTATACATTGGAGATTATTTCTTCAATACACTTATTTTTCCAGGTAAAAATAATAAGCAAAATCACACAACTTTTTTTTAATTGGCTTCAATCACAATTGCCTTAATCTTTGAACTCTCCCACTAGCAAACTTTCGAATTTGATTTCTCTTGATTTTTGTAAAGACAGTAATAGGAACACTTGCTTTCTCAATTTACCTCAAATACCCTAGTGGGAAGTTAGATGAAAGATTCAATTCCATTCAACAAACATCTATTGAATATCAATTATGTGCAAAATCCTAAAAATGACTCCAAGATAAAGGAAAGTCATGGCCCTCAAGGAACCTAAAACCAAGTAGAGAAAATGAAACATATTCATTATAACAAGAGAATTCATTTCATAGAAAGTAAAAACCAAATTCAGAAAGTAAAACAACATGGAAGATTAAAAAAGAACTTAAAAAGAAATGATATGGAGGAGGGTTGGAAATCAGTCAGAAATTCCTCAGCCTAAAAGAAACGATGACCCATATGTTAGCAAGTAAAGGTATCAGTTGGAAGATCTTGCATTCAGATCCATTCCACCAGGGCAAGACTGGCTGGGGCCAGCAGCTCGAGTAGAGATAGCTTGTGAGCTGTCCGCAGGACTCTCTGGGTTCCCGGAGAAGGACTCAAATTCCAGCCAATGCTGGCACCCTCCAACAGAAGGGAGAAAGAAACAGCTGACTTAAAAAGTTGCCCCCAAAGTCAGGCAACTGAAGTTGAGAAGAGTACAGAAGCATTTCCCAAACAAACAATAGAGGGGAGGACAAGTAAGAGAAACCCTTGCCTTTCATGCAGTCGGTGAAAGATAATTTTCTTCTCCCTCATAATCTCTACAGATGGTCATAGGCAGGAACATTCAGGAAAATGAAAATGCAAAGCTCTGTCAGAGGAAGAGAAAAATGATTGATATGAGGAAAATCTCCATCACTGCGTGGAATATTCCATTTTATACAGATTTCTCCTGAAGGTCCAGGACTGAGCTAAAGGACTGGGCCTGCGTGCACGTGCCCTGAGTTTGGGGGTAAGGAGAGGAGAAGGGGATGGAGCTGAGTCAGCTCAGCAACAAGCTCTGGGAATCCTACAGAACACTGGAGACAGGGTCTCCACTTACCCTTTTAGATATAATACAGTAATTTCCTATAGGCTGCCAGGAGCATTCTGGCTCAGACATAGATGTAGAAACATCTAGACTGGCTCCATCATTTTCCACACTTTGGGCCATTCTGGGTATAGCTGTAAACTAAGATCAAATTATACATCTTTGAAAACCTGATACTAACGTTCTGCTCATACCACACTGTCAAATACCCCACAAAAAATGTGAAATCAGGAAGAAAAGTGAAAAACAAGACAGCAGGGTAAAAGTAGGGGCATTTCTAGACACTTCATCCCCAGCAAGACTGCCACAGCCAAAAGGAGTTGCCTCTAGAATTTTCCTCTGGGCTCTATTATTTTTCCTGTATGTTCTGCAACTATCAAGGTATCTACTACAGTTTATTAATGCACATGTTTGTGTGATAAATCATGCTTGTCCAGCTAAATTCTGAGCAAATTCCACACTCTTCAATCCAGGATCCCAGACTTAACTCCACAAATCCCAAGATCCGAAACTCCTGCTCTAGGACCCAAGCACTGAATAACTTTGGGTGAATTCCTAGGCTTAGCCTGGGGGAGCTGTAGCAACAATAGCAAAAAGGTCCAAAAAGCAAAACAAACAGGCACACAAGCAACTTTCCTATTGCTTAAACAACGAGGCTGTTCTTAACTTTTTTTTGTTTGGTCTCAGTCAATAGTGAGTCAAAAGACTATGGCAATCGTTTTCATCTTTGAGATTTAACCACACTAGGGGATAATAAAATATTTGGGATTTTGGATGTTGGTTTGTTGTTCTGTTTTGCTTTTCTTTTGCTTTGTTTTGTTTTTCTGGTGGTGGTAGGCTTCAAACTCCTGTTGTACAATTGTTAGTGGGTTTCTTTTTTTAAAATCATGTTTGATTGTTATTTTAAGTAAACGTTGCTTCCCTTTAGTTATAGGAAGGGAACACTTACTTTCTACTCTCACCAGGATATACATTCAGAAACAAGATCCTGCAAGAATCCTTCCCAATTTAAAGCTAATTTAGAGGTTTGTCTGTAACTTCAGAGACAACCCACTTGAATTGTTCTAACTTTTGGTGAATATGGAGTCTCCCAAAACGGGCCACAGTTTTGAACTGGATACATTCATAACATCAAGGGGAATATACCTACACTGTCCATATGAGTGATGAGAGTTTAATTACAGGAGAAGCCCACCTTTTGCACTATTAAATATTATGTATTCTGAAGAAGGAAAGGAAAAAACTCACCTCCAAATGAAGTTAAAATTACCCACAATGATGTGGTGAAAAGTTTATCTACATAGGAAAATATTATTTTATCGTGAGAAAGAAAAAAAGCAAGACACAAAATTTTATATTGTATTCTACTCCAAAATTCTATTTACATTTAAAATGGTTATATTTATTGTCCTTGAACAAAAGAATGTAATAATTTTTGCTTCCTCTCTCTAATGCTTATGTACTTCTCTGTCAGTATAAGAGAACAGTGTAGAAAAATACATCCTTAAGAGATATAACTACATGAAAACGCCAAATTGTGTTTTTGTTGTTGTTGTTTGTTTCTTTTTGGCCAAGCTGCGTGGCTTGCTGGATCTTAGTTCCCTGACCAGGGATTGAATCCACACCCCCAGCAGTGAGAGCATGGAATCCTAACCACTGGACCCCCAGGGAATTCCCAATGCCAAACTGTTAATACAACATTTTGCTGAGATGTGAGAAAATGGAATGAGGCAGGATGTAAATTTTTTAAAAATTATATTTCAAGATAGTAAATGTTGGTTCAAAAATTTAAAAAGGGGCTTCCCTGGTGGCGCAGTGGTTGGGAGTCCGCCTGCCGATGCAGGGGACACGGGTTCGTGCCCAGGTCCGGGAAGATCCCACATGCCGCGGAGCAGCTGGGCCCGTGAGCCATGGCCGCTGAGCCTGCGTGTCCGGAGCCTGTGCTCCACAACAGCAGAGGCCACAACAGTGAGAGGCCTGCGTACCGCAAACAAACAAACAAACAAACAAACAAAAAAATCGAAAGACATGATATCCACATTAAAAAATCATGACTAAATCACCCTTAGTAGATAACCACACAGCAGCAATGTTTTCTGAATAACTCAAGAATGAGATTCAAGAGAACGGGTTTTTAGTGGTTGGATCAGCTTTGTTTTGGAAGTGAATGCTTTCCAGAACTTTTACTTATGATTTTGATTATACATATACTTGATGTTATTTTTATGGCTCTTTGCCAATCCCTTATATTTTATGAGATTTTGATCTTTCACTTTTGCAGTTAGCTGGGATTATTATGTAGAAAAATAGTATCTAACACTTATATCTTACTCTTAGTATCTGACACTCTGTTGCCAGACCCTGTTCTAAATGTTTTTCTCATATTAACTCGCTTAATTCTCAAAACTGTGAAGTAGGTAATATTACCATCTCCATTTTACAGATGAGAAGATTGAGGCATAGGGAGGTTAACAAATTTGCCCAAGGACACACAGCTAGTAAAATTCTAAAAGCCTAGGAGGAAATGCACCAAGGTATTGATGGCGGTTTCTTAGGGTGTGGGGTTATAAAGGAGTGTTAAGAGAGATGACATGACAAGCTCTTGAATTAAGACAGTGGCAGCTGTTTTGGAACAGAGAAGACAGACTCCAGAACGTTTAAGAGAAAATACTGGCAGGGCTTGTGGACTGATTCATGCCACATGGGGCTGGGGGAGAGTGGCCTGAGTCTAAAAACACTCCAGCTTCTGGCTTGGGTGACTGGATGGACGTGCTCACTAGGGTAGGGAATATAACAGATGGAGCAGCTTTGGGAGAGAAGACTATGTTCTCGGTTGTGACATGTCAGGCTTTATTGTAAGTATCTGAATATGTAAATCTGAAGCTCAAGAGAGAAGGCAGGTCTGGACTTGAGAGTCTTCACATAGAGCTGGTAATTAAACCCCAAAGAGAGGTTGTCATAACGCAGGGAGAGTGTGGAAGAAGAAAAACAGCTGTGGAGCAAGAATAAAACTCTGGGGAATCTCAGCTTTATGGGATATGCAGGCGATAAGAGAGCCATTCGGATTTGACATTAACATAGCAAATATAAATATGAAATGCCACGTACATATTTACTTCTCATGGTAGGGTTCATTTATGAGAGATAAGGTAGCATGGAAGTAGGGCAGGGCAGTAGACAAGTTTGGGTGCAAATCTAGCACTTTATCACTTCGGAGCTCTGTAACTATCGTCAAGTTACTAACTGTTGGTAAAATATAAAAGATTTATACACTGCTCATACTGCTGTGGGTATTAAATGGGTTAATCCACAAAAGCACTTATATGGCACGGTGCCTGACATGTAGCATGGACCCAACAAATAGTACATATTATCACTAATGAGTATGCAAATCATACAATTATTTTTCATTCCATGGTCATACTTTGCCAGTTGAGGAAATGGTCTGGAAGTCTGTTGACTAGCAGTAATAAACTAGAGTGGAATTGAATAATTGTAGGAAAAAGTCACCAAAACAATTCACAGACACTCAAGAGCTGGTATTTTCCATGAATTTGTTTGGTACAGTACCTGTGAACAGAGGTAGTAGCAGTTCGTTAGAAGAACTAGCAGGGACTGATAGAAATATTGGTATTTGAGCTACAAGACTGCATTAAAATGTTTCTTTTGTTCTACTATAAACATTCAACAACTAGCCCCAGTATCTGGCACAGAGTAAGCCATCAATAAATACGTTGACTGAATGTAACAAAATGATTTTTTTAAAAAAAAGGAGGGAATGATTTCTTGTACCTGGTATTAAACATCTCACCATTGGAAGAATTATCCTTATGCAAAGAAAAAGATGAAGTAGCCATGCCTAGGTGCTGTCGCTTGAGATCTCTCAAAAGAATTTGGCTATGCAACTCCTCTCCCATCAGCATCTGCTGCATATTTGAAATTCCCAGCCTTAGTTGTCCTCCTTTGGAACCAGGTTTAGAGTCCACAGAAGAGCCAATTAAAATGAAAATATGTCATCTGTATACGGGAACCGACTTGGCTTCTGGCAGACACTGACACGTTTATCAGCTCTGCTGTGTGAATGGTTAGCTGCCTCGCAGAGGCCTAGACCTTGGGCGCAGGAAGGGCTGCTTCTCAGCAGACACGGTGGGGTCTGCCTTGGCCAGTGGCAGGGACACTGCTGACCGCCAGCCTCGCTGCAGCCTCGAGGCAGGCCCAGCTGCAGGAAGTAGCCAGGACAAAGACAGCCCCGGGAGGTCTCATGGTGGGGCGGGACGCCATCATGCCCGGGTCTCCCTGTTCTTGAATTCGGGTCACCTCGGCCCTCCCAAAAACCGGCTGGCTCTCGTCAGAACGTTCGCGGCCGGACGTGTGGGTGCATAGCGATGTTCATTACCTTCTCACTGTTTTTATCACTGCAACCTCCAGTTCCCCAGCACATGAGGGCCGGGAAGGTGGCCAAACCGAGTAAACACCTGAAATGTCTTTTTTGTTCTTTACAGTTCAGTCAGTTTAAATTCCATGCAATCTTTACGCTGTGAGCTAATACGTATTACACAATTCTGTGTTTGCCTTTTCAAAGGCTCTTCAACTTACAAATACCATGCTGGCCTCCCGGCCGGGAAAATCAGACAAAATTAAAACGCACAGTTGATAAGTTCCAACCCAGCTTTTAGGGCTGGGCTGGGGCTGCAGCCCCCCCTTCCTCCTCCGCCCCGGCGCTCTTCCGGCTCCCCCTTCGCGTCCCCAGGAGAACGCCCGCGCGCACCCGGAGAGAAGGCGGGGCGCCGAGCCGAGGCCGTCACGTCCCGAACGTCGGGAGGCGGGCCATCGCTCTGTGACGTCACGAGGCCCCGCCCCCGTTACCCTGCTATCCCCCGCGGCACGCGCCATTTTGTCTGCAGTGTCTCGTTTGCAGTCGGTTGTGTGGAGGGAAGCGTCTTGGTCCGTAGCCGTGAGGAAGGGAACAGCCTCTATTGTCTGTGTTTGACTCCGTAGTTTGGTCCGAGGCCTCCCGGAGCTTTCCCGGGGCAGTCGGCAGAAGCCGCCGCGACCGCCCCGCCCCTCCCCTCCGTCCCCGGGACCGGGAGGGACCCAGCCCGTGTCACGCCCCTCGGCGCTCGCCTTTCCCTTCTCTGTCGTTGCGTCCGCATCGCGCCCCCGGAATCAGACGGTGCCCCATAGATGGCCAGCTTTCCCCCGAGGGTCAACGAGAAAGAGATCGGTGAGGAATGGGACGATGGGTGAGGGTTGCTGGTGAGCGCGCGGGGGCTGCGGAGAGGCAGAGGTTCGGGAGGAAGCGTCTCTGAGTCTGAGGAAGAACAGTGAGCCGGGGCCAAGCCCTGGAGCGAAGAGAAAGGAAGCGGCCCTGCGAGTGGGTGTCGCCGAGGGTAAATGGGATCTGCATTGATGCGGCGCCTGCTGTGCGCCTGGCACGGAGGGAGGCGGTGCGCGGATATTAGAGGCAAAGAGAACCTGGGCGCCGAGTGGCGAGGGTTGCAATGATTGTGTGGCCGGAGATGGACACGCTTCCCTGGGGACCCCCCCCCCCCAGTTTTCTCATCGGAGGTCCGCGCAGGGCCATTTTTCTGGATTTTTTCTGGCTAAGGGGCTGGGGCGTCGAGTGGGCAGGGGAGGGCTGGGCAGGTCTCCAGGACTCTTAAAAAAGTTTCCGGTGGGGAAAAGTAAACTTGTGTGATCTGAGCTGTTATGAAAGGATGGGTCTTCGTGTATACCAACAATTATAAGGAGAAATGCAGCCGAAGAGGTGCCATCAGCCTGGAAAAAAAGCAGTATTTTAAAAAATGCCATGGCGTTAAGAAAGGCAGCGGCTCTGGGGAGGAGACTCAGTTATCTCTCCCACTTAGAGGAGCAGGGAAGAGCAGGGTGGTTGGGTGGAGTGACCGGAGGAGAAAAGCTGATCTACGGAAGAGCAGAATCTTGAAAAGGCTGTCTAGAAACTGGCTTAGTGGCCAGCCCTGCCAAGCAGAAGACAGGCCAATAGATGTTGAAGGTCCTGCGTCAGGACCTACCCACTGACTCAGTAGAAAGCACCTCACATTATTTAAATCCTCTCTCAAGGTAATATAACTGGAACAACTTTGGGGCGAGTTGCGGGTGGTGCATTGATTGCTATGCTTGTAAAACCCTGAACTTATCAAGTGATGTTATACACCTTATTTAAATACATACAGTTTTGGGGACTTCCCTGGCGGTGCAGGGGTGAGGACTGGGCGCTTTCACTGCGGGTGCCCGGGTTGGATCCCTGGTCGGGGAACCTAAGGTCCCGCAAGCCGCGCGGCATGGACAAAAAGATATAGATAGGTAGACAGTTTTTATTTTAAAAAAATAAAATAGATTTAGCATCTCCTCATCCCTCCCCAGAGCCCAATACTGTGTGTTAATTAAATGAAAATTGGAGGTAGCTACTGAGCAGAGAGCCTTTGCATTTTCTTGTTCTTCAACTAAACGTGTGCCTTTATTGAATCCTTGGAGGAGGTTTTCTAGAGAAAGGGAGAAGCTGAAGTATCCAAAAGGCCCTGTATTCTGTATGTGGGTGAATTTTTATACCTAGAGACAGCTATCTTAAGAGTTCTGGACTTTTGTTCTCTTAGAGATAAGGTTGAGTGGCAGGTTAGGAGGGGACTTTAACCCTGGTTTTAATGACTATTTTAAACATACAGAGAAAACAAAATTCATGTCCAATTTTTATTTTAACTGTGGAACATGGAACTCAAAAGTTCTTATTCTCAATTCAGTGCTGTTTTTTTTTTCCTACTCACAGCAGTATTGCAGAGGAGTGATCTGCCTTTCATTTATCTATATTTTATTTCATCTTGATGAATCACTTTGAAAACTTTCCAGTCCTCTCTTCTAAGGGATGGATAGAGGTTCTTAGCATACCTGCATAAGGTAGAACCATGCACTAAATAGCTTTTTTAATTAAAAAAAATTTTTTTTTGCATATTTGTCTCAGTGTTATTTCCTGGATATAATATAAAGTTACTATATAACTATATAAAGTTACTGTATAGTATAAAGTTGCTATATTTAAAAGAACTTTGGCCTTTTGTAAGTTTTTTAAACCGCAGGTTTTTGTTTCTTTGTTTCTTTTTTTTTTAACATAATTTGAATACAAAGTTAAACACTAATACCTCTGCGTTGCTTTGTATCTATCAGTAAGGGCTAACATTTTTTCTTGGGTATTAATTATAGCTGTTTGGTTTCTCAAGTAAGTACTGAAAGAGGAGGCAAGATTCCATGAATGATTCAAGAAGTCTCTGACAGGGAGTTACTGCCTAGAGCTACTGCCCTCTTTCACAAGGTTCTGCCACAGATCCTCCCTTTCTAGTTATGAAATTGCAGGGAGGAATGTGAAGAAGGAGCTGAATGTGGTTTGCTTGGTTGAGCAGTGACTCAGATGATGTGTTACTACTGCGTGGATATTAATAATGTGGCGTTGTATCTAATGGCCAAGTTGCCATGGCAGGCAGCTTTTCCCTTATACAAGGTCATTAAATTATAGTATCTTAGGATACTAACATTCAGCAGTTGCAGGTAGTATATAAAGGTTTAATTAAAATTTTTTCTTCATTATAAACCTCGTGCTAGTTTATAATAGTATACCAGTAAGTATTTAAATGAGTGTTTAGATTATTTCATTAAAATGCAGTGATCATCTTATATGCCTGTTAACAAGCAAGGAAACACAAGGTAATTATTAATTCAGTACTTGTTTGTATTTATTTGGAAGTATTTTTTTAGGGTGGCCCTATTTCTTGAAAAAAATATATACATATTCAAGAGTAGATTAGCTTATTATTTCGTGGTCTTTGTTATCTGAACCAGTTTTTTAGTTAATTTATTACCACCCTTTACACAAGAGGAGTTTTGTGATTGTGGTCAAGGTGAAAGAAGAAAAATACAGAGTGATCCTAAAATACAGATTTAAAAAAATGAGTCTTCTGTAGGAAAGTTAGTCTTGCTTATGCTTGCTAAAGGAGAAATGAGTTCTAGTCTAATTTACCAGATGTTTTTGAAGTTGAATGCAAGGGCCAGTCCTCTGTTTTTTGAGATGGAAGTTATATAAGTATACTCATCTAGTTTAATCAGGGGCTTTCTCTTTTTAAGATAATGCTTGCATTTTTCAGTTGAATTTTAAAACTTGCTTCCCTTATTTGTGAACTTTGATTTTCTTTTTCTCCTAAAATTTGTGGATTTTAAAAGATAGATGTGGTTATAGAAACCCATGTTTAAAAAAAAAAAAAGATTTAGGCAGGGGTTGCAAATTCAGGGACCAGGCACATAAATGAAAGACTGTGGGCTTGGAGGAATATAGGGGACATGGAGCAGCAAGCCCTTTCAAAAATCATTTGTGTGTGAGTGTTTTGTTTTTTTTGGCCGCGCTGTGTGGCTTGTGGGATCCTAGTTCCCCAACCAGGGATTGAACCTGGGCCCTCGGTAGTGAAAGCCCAGAATCCTAACCACTAGGCCACCAGGGAACTCCCTCATTTGTATATTTAAAAAAATCATTCTACAGGCATAAGAGTGTCACTGGTTTGTGAATTTTGTATTAAAGTCATGTGATACAAGTGGGGCAGGGGTAGGTGGGGGGTTCTGCTTTGATTAAACCACACTTGAAGTGTTGTGTTTGGTTGAAAAAGTTCCACTTTTTTGAGGGCCATTACTAATTGGAGTTTATCCAGAAAAGTATGAAGGTGTAGGTGGAGAATGGACTTGAAACCATGTAATCTAAGGGACGATTGAAAACTCATCAGATTTTATCCTGGTGAACAGATTTAGCTGCTGATGTCATGGCCGTCTTCAATATATGAATGTCATGTGAGAGCAGGATCAGGCTATTCTTTTAGATCAGACCCAGTACTGAGTGGGTGGAGTGTCACGGAGGAATATTTTGAGTCATCAAAAGGAAATTTTCTGATAATTTCAGCTGTGCCAAAATAGGTGCATATTTATATTTATGAATATCATAGGAAAACAGATTTCAGTTTTGCTTTGTTTTACTTTTTAAACCATAATCTCATTGTTAATGTATCAAAGAATTGGGCAAGGAAATATTTATTTATTTATTTATTATTGTTTTAAATATTTATTTTTATTTTATTTATTTGATTGCACCAGGTCTTAGTTGCAGTAGGCAGGCTCCTTAGTTGTGGCTCGTCAGCTCCTTAGTTGTGGCATGCGAACTCTTAGTTGCAGCATGCATGTGGGATCTAGTTCCCTGACCAAGGATCGAACCCAGGTCCCCTGCATTGGGAGCACAGAGTCTTATCCACTGCGCCACCAGGGAAGTCCCAAGGAAATATTTAAATCGCTTAAGAATGGGAGCTTATACACATGCTTTCATATTCATTCAATAAATATTTTCTGAGCCCCTGTCACATGCCAGGTGCTACACTCCCTGTTGGTGGAGCACACGTGGAGACTGGAAGTGTCACTGAATGAATACATTTTTAGGGTTTGTATATATATATATATATCTGCTCTTGCAATAGGAGTATCTGTGGTTCTCATTTGAACTGCAGTACGTAGAATATATTGAAGTTCAGTTGTTGGAAACTTTAAGCCCAAAACATAAAAATAGACCATAGAGTTGAACACGCAACAGATCACAAAATAGATAATAGGGAAACTAAACCGAAGGTGACTTATAACTAAAAAGGAAGAGTAGCAGAATTTGAAATCAAGACAGACCCAAGACAGCAGTGGTGATAGACTGATTAAGATCCTTTCCCTGGTGGCGCAGTGGTTAAGAATTCGCCTGCCAATGCAGGGGACATGGGTTCGAGCCCTGGTCCTGGAAGATCCCACATGCCGCGGAGAAACTAAGCCCGTGAGCCACAACTACCGAGTCTGCGCTCTAGGGCCCGTGAGCCACAGCTACTGAAGCGCGTGCGCCTAGAGCCTGTGTTCTGCAAGAGAAGCCACCACAAGGAGAAGCCCGCGCACCGCATCAAAGAGTAGACCCCGCTCAACGCAACTAGAGAAAGCCCATGCGCAGCAACGAAGACCCAACGCAACCCAAAAAAAAAAAAATCCTTTTCCAGAATTGAGGAAATAGCAGCCACGTTTGCATGTGCACATGTACAATAGGAACTTGTTGATTATCCTTCTTGTTAAAGGCAGAAGAAAAATTCTCTGTACACTCTAATATGCCAGTTTTATTTAAAAAGTATATTTATTTATTTATTTATTTATCTGTGGCTGCTACTCTTCGTTGCGGTGCACGGGCTTCTCATTGCGGTGGCTTCTGTTGTTGCGGAGCACAGGCGGGTTCTAGGTGCGTGGGCTTCAGTAGCTGTGGCTCGCAGGCTCTAGAGTGCGGACTCAGTAGTTGTGGCTTGTGGGCTTAGCTGCTCCACGGCATGTGGGATCTTCCCAGACCAGGGCTCGAACCTGTGTCCCTGCATTGGCAGGCGGATTCTTAACCACTGCATCACCAGGGAGGTCCCAAATACGCCAGTTTTAGTTATGAATGCTAAATTTAAGTTCTGGTAACTAAATTTAAAATATATGAACTTGTTCCTTTTTTTTTTGTCCTTAAAAACCAAAAGAATTACTTCCATTTTTGGGTCAGTTTGTGACCCATTAGGAAGATGCTTGAGGACCACTATTCGAGAATCACAAGTAACAATGCATTTTATTTATTTGGTGGCACCGAGCAGCATGCGGGATGTAAGTTCCCCCACCGGGAATCGACCCCGTGTCCCCTGCAGTGGAAGCACAGAGTCTTAACCACTGGACCGCCAGGGAAGTCCCAAATAAAGTGCGCATTTTAAAGCACTGGTTGGGGAGACTGGACTAAGTAACCTTTAAGTTCCTTCTAGTTCTGAGGATTTTGTGGGTTTTGTGACTTGAAAAAGATAAGAATATTCATATTTGACTAGACCATTTTATAGTGCTTTTTTTTTTTTTTTTTTTTTTTTAATTTATCTTTGGCTGTGTTGGGTCTTGGTTGCTGCTCACAGGCTTTCTCTAGTTGCGGCCAGCAGGGGCTACTCTTCGTTGCGGTGCACAGGCTTCTAATTGCGATGGCCTCTCCTGTTGCGGAGCACAGGCTCTAGGTGTGCAGGCCTCAGCAGTGTGGCACACGGGCTCAGTAGCTGTGGCTCGCGGGCTCTAGAGCACAGGCTCAGTAGTTGTGGCACACGGGCTTAG